>NW_014558538.1:17903-67578 GCF_001313825.1 Dinoponera quadriceps
GGGGGGTGGGGGGTGGGGTGGGGGCGGGAGACGAAGCAACTGACAAGCGGAAAGGAAGAAAGAGAGAGAGGAAAGATGCCGGGCCTAATCGCCGTGAGCGAGTTCGTCGAGGAGACGAGGGAGGACTACAACTCGCCCACCACGTCCACCTTCGTCTCGCGGATGCCACAGTGCAGGCAGACCATCACATCCCTGGAGGAGGTGAGTACGACCGGCGCGCACACACAAACAAACGGTAGCCATAATGAGGCGGGCTCGTGTAAACATTTAATTAAAGTGCCGCGGGGTTTAACCTTTAAAAGACTCCGCGAGTCTTGCGCCGATCCGTTGACATGCGCCGTGACGGCGACTGATAGCGCTTGAGCCGCGCTCTCGGATCCGCATTGATTCGGCCGATGTTTCGATTGAATTCTTTTCTCGCGGGATGATGCGCACCGGTGTGACCGAGCGCGATTCATCCTTCGCCGAGGCGTTTAAAGCGCGCACACACAGCCGGCGATGGTGCTATTATTATCCGCCGCACGTGCCGCGAAATCCGATTTCCTTATGAGGAAACCGGCTGCACCTTCGGCTTACGTCGCTCGGTTGTCGCGGCGACATCAGTGACGCCGCGGTACGAGCGTGTGTCAGCTCGCGCGCAACCGCGCTCCTATTAATTATTGAGATAGGTTTACGCATTCATCCCCGCTCGATCGTCCCGGCGGATTTACACGCTCCTTCGAGCCGTTTCAGATGCTGTCGCGAAATATCGCGGCGAAAACGTCGAGCTGAAATCGAAGGACGTTGATAAAAATGGTGGGTGACGTCGGCGGATCCCGAGAGTTCCGTGCGCACCGCTGCTCCCGTGACTGCTCCTCGTCACGAACGCCGCCGTTTTAACCCTTTTGTAGGGCACTGGTGTATTATTTTGCCACTTCGCACGGCCGATACACGCGCGACGATAGGCTGCTTCGTCGTCGTACACATGCCAATGTCGACCCGACCGTTCGTTCGGCGATTCCTCGCAATCGCTTTCCGAACACGTTGCGCCAGCGGCGTTTTGCCAGCGTCCGTTCTACTACCCACCGACGACGACGCGTGCTTCTTTAAAAGATGATCTGCAACGGGTAGTAGGAGTGTGTTTATGAGAAGTAAGAGTAAGAAATTGGCCAATCATAGTCGATTATTCTCCTTACATTCGAATATGATTGGGCAATTTCTTATTCTTATTTCTTAAGAACATATTTCCACCGTCCGCTCGTTTCACGTTTCACTCTGCGACCAATCTCGTCGGGAGTTGTGATTAACGATCACGCACGACAGATTTTTTCGGGATGAAAATTCTTCACGATCAAACCGAGAGCGTGAGGCTCGCCTTTGGTTCTCTCTCTCTCTCTCTCTCTCTCTTATCTATCTTCCGCTCTAAGCAGAGAAGCGTGTCCAATATCCACTTTGTTGGCGTGCGGGAATTTCCGGGTCACTCGTTCTCCTCCCGTAGGAACATAGGGGAAAGAGGGGGCGATAAAGAGAGAGAGGGAGAGAGGTGGGGAGAAGGAAGAAGATGCACGCCGCCGTTCCAGTCTTCTTAACGATCCGAAGAATTTTCTCTTCGAGAAAATTCTGCCGGATGAGCTCACTCGTGCAGTTCCGTCTGCTTCCTTTCGATTCCGCTTCCCGCCGAGAAAATTCCTTTCTTGCGGTAACGACAATAACGCGCGCGCGCACCCACAACCGGACATTCGCGGCGATGTTATGGACATATTGACGGACACGTGAGGTGCGCGCAATCGTTACGGCGAAGTTTACTTTGTGATACGACGACGACGACAGCTGTTCGCTCTCAATAAAGGAGGTCGATCCGCGTCCGTATTTTAAGTTTTCCTGCGTGTTCTCTTTCGTTCTCGTTCTTTCATCGATGACGAAAATAGATCGCGACTGGTTCCGAAATAGTAAGCGACGCTCGAATTTCGTACGGAGACTGGTGTCGTAAGTACGAGCGCTAAATTGGGAAGTGGGTGGCTCGAAGAAGACAGTCAGGGTCAAGAGTACGACGGCAACACCCCGAGTCGAAAATTCGGTTCTATATTAAGTATATTTAGTTATAAGTATATTTAGTTCTGCATTCAGTCTTTAAAGGTCTACATATGGGATGCGACAAATTGGAAGTTATTTCCGTTTTCTCCACTTGAAGACTTAATGTCCAGAACCAAATAGACTGGACGTAGGACCAAAATTTCGACTCGGGACGTTACTCTCTGATTGATACTCTGTATAAATTATATCCTTATTAATACATAAGTAAAGTCGAATTTCTCACGTATAAATAATCAACGCGCAGTACCCGCCGAAAGAGTAACGATTTATTATATGAAGAACTTGTTCGATTTCTCAGAAACCTGAGTAGAAATTTTTAATTCTCCGTTGAGTTTTCAATTGGAGAAAACGGCAATAAGTTCCAATTTTTAGCATCAAAGGAGTACGATAAGTGCTCCTTTAATGCTACAAATGAGAGTTGAAACCTCCCGAGTCTAAATTTTAATTCTACGTTAAGTCTTTTCAAGTGGAGGAAACGGCAATAACTTCCCATTTGTAGCATCAAAAACAGTAGAAAGTCTTCGAAGACTTAACATAGAACTAGACTTGATGTAGTACAAAAATTTCGAATCGGGAAACGTTTCAATACATCTCGTCGCGTTACAAAGAGATCATGCTCGCGACATAAGAGTAATTACGATCGACTCCTAAGTGTACTTGTACACTTCGTCGATTTTATCTTCGTCCCCGAGAAAGAAGGGCCGGAAATACTTCGAACGTGGAGTTATATTTTTAGACTGACTAATTGCGCGCAGAATATATTTTCTACGCAGTGCAGCTTTTTTCCTTCTTCGATGACAACGACGAAAGCGACGACCGGCCTGCATGGCGAATGAGCACGTTCTATTAACGCGGGATGATGTAAGAGTCGCTCGGTCGCGCTCGGAGGCATCGGGGAGAGCCTGGAAGGAATCTGTTATCTCGTCATGCATTTGATTATCGAGCGAGCGTTAACCGTTCGTAAGGACACGACATTTCGCGCTCATCGGGGCCAGGAGAGAAAGAGAGAGAGAGAGAGAAAGCGAGCGAGATCCTTGAAATGGTTGTTTGACAAACGACCCAGCTCAACGGCGGTATAATCAATTTCGGTCACACGTCAATATATCGACGGGTGGGGGGAGGTTGGCCATGCGGCGGCTTAACCCCGGCGCGCGATCCGTTTTGATCCGTAACGCCGACTGCAGTCGGAAGCACAAATCCATTGTTTATCCACCGACGGCGAGGCGGAGAGCCGGCGAGACGTGTAATTACGCCCGAATCTGATCGCACGAGCGTTTTCAGACGCTAATTGGTGATTTTAATCAGCCGCTTTTTACTCGCGATTTCTAATCGCGCTAACTCGCCGAAGGCGCACGGCGGCTTTTCCCGCGCCAAACGACAACGGCCGTTGGAAATTAATCGCGCGTTCGCCACGTTACGAGGACGACCGCGACGACGAAGCCGGCGGTAAAAAAACCTTCCTTTCTCTCTCTTTCTCGGCGACTTTCACTCGGACCGTGCATCTCGTTGCAACACGCGGTTCGCGCAAATTCCGGTACGAGATGCGTGCGTTTAGAAACTGCGTATCGCGATTTTCCCGGAAGGACGATCTCGCCTCGCGCGACCAGGCGAATGCTGAATATGAAATAAAACGGCGTCTCGATGTCGGACGCGGGCATCCCATTAAGATGCAATTACATGCAAATCGCAGACCACGGGCGTCGTTCGCGGCGAAAGCAGCCGACTTCTTAATTATCGACATCTACCCGGCCGCGCGCGTTGTCTTACAATCGCTCTTACGCCATCCCCTCGCCCGTGTAGTAGTGTAATAACACCGTCAGCGCGACGCTTTTTTTACGAGCTTTTGCGAAACGCCCGGCCGCAGCTGTTTCGCGGGACGTGAGATTGCACAGAGTGCGTTTAGAGAGAGAGAGAAGGGGATAGACACAGCGGGCGATTTCGCACGCGGCGCATAAACGCTTGCAAATCGCGACGCGTAAACGTCGACGATACGAACGGCCTGTCAAGGCCGCGCGCCCGAGAATTCCTTTCGTTCTCTCCGTGATCTCTCGTGGCAGCTCTTTCTCTCTCTCTCTCTCTCTCTCTGAGCACCTGTGCCTATTCGCGCGGAAGCATTGCACGCACGCTTTCATGCTAATCGAATGCTAAGTTCGACGGATGAAAGTAGAGCGTTACAGAAATTAGTGACGAATCACGAAATCGGACGCATCATCACGTTCTTGCGCATATCTTGCCCATAGCGTGTCAGTCCGATGATACTCGGCTGACTGGATGTTCGCGTGTATCAATCGGTAGTTAAGATAGGTGACTGAACTTGTTCGCGCGCGCCCGTCGATTTCTGAAATGATAATTTCATTCGCCACGCTTTCTTCAGGCTGTGTTTAGCCATTTACGTTGGAATGCAACGAGCACTCTCGCTTAACTTCCACGTTGTAACTTGCAATTCAACACGGGGCGCACAATGTGCCGAACGGCCCCCCTTCTCGAGGTCGAGACACGACGCGGTGAGATTCGAGACGCTGAATTTCCGTCAAGTTGTCGCGACTGATCGTCGATTCGACGTAAAGAGAAACGATCAGCCGCCGATACTTAACACTTGAATAACAAGATTCATGCAGTCACACCTATAACAAATAATCATTTGATAAGTATTTAATAAAGAAAATGATTGAAAAGTCATGAAATTTCAGATTCCTATTTTTTGTACAAGAAATAAGATATTGATGTAAAAAAATAGGGAATGAAATGACCGTGCGGTACTTCTAGTGTTATTCGATACTTTTCACTTTTGGCGTTATCGGATATTCTTATTGCATTATATTTTGTCATTATATCATGCGCGATGCAATAAAAGTTAATTAAAAAGCTATGAACGAGCTCGCTATAACGAGAACTTGTTGGTCCCTGTGATATATGCTCTATCGTGAAGATATGTACAATCTATTCCAGATTCCAGGCCACCTACTTCTCCGTTTATTTTTAGCGGCCGAGCTATGACGGCATGTGCTATAATGTACGTTTTAGAGACACAATTTATTTTTATTCGGCTGTTTCTCGGTTTGTCCCCAGCATTACATGAATCGTCCTTGAATCTTACACAAGACGCAAACACATTGTTGTTTGCCAGTAATAATCAGTATTAGGTAAGACATCCTGATGTTCAATCGCTCTCGAAAGAAAGAGGCTAACAAGAGCCGTCGTAGGATTTCAGGCGCGATAAACGAAAACATATCATCTCCCGCTCTAAACGAGGAAACGCAGAAGCCAATTAAGACTCCCTTCTGAGAGGGAAATCTCATCCCGCCGTGCGTGAAGAGCAACCTCGCGTGGCCGAAGGTGTCCGTGCGTAACACGCGAAGTATCGTTCGAGACAGCGAGAAAACGAAAAGGAACTCTCGCGCGAATCGCGTCGAGGAAGAATGAGCGAGCGTGCGGTGATCGCTGCAGCTAGTAAGAGCCTCGAGTAAAAGTCTGGCAATCTCAGCCACTTTTTACTGATTGGCCTAGTTCCTTCCGATAAAAAATAGCGGAACCGAGGATTGTCAGATAGAAGAAACTCTGTAACTAAATGTTATTCTAAGACAGGAGGTAATTAACAATAAGATGATGGCAAAAATCATTTTTATAAAATCAAAAATTCATTTTTATAAAAAGATAGTAATTTAAGATATGTAATTTAGTAAGATATATTCAGATGAAACGGCATATACAGGGTGATTCAGAACAACCACTTGTAGCTCGAAGGACATACTCCTGACTGAGACAATATGAGACTATTTTTCTTTTTCCAAAACTGTGCGGAGCTTGATTTTTGAATGATAAAAGAAAATAATTTGCTTATTACGAGTCGGATACAGGAGGTAGACAAGGGCAGTGCACCTAACATAAGCTCCCGCGTCTGACGGTGAGTTGCACTATTCTTGCTTACCTCCTGTACCGGATTCACGCGTAATAAATAAACGATTTCTTTTTATAATTCAAAAGACAAGCTTCGGACAAAGTTTCGGAAGAGGAAAGGTCGTCTCTCAGTCAAGAATATGTATTTTCGAGCAGACAAGTGATCTAAATCACGCTGTATATCATCAGAAAAATATGTCCGAACTCGACATATTGTAAACACCTTTATAGATAAAGATATCGTAGTGGCAAACGGGACGCAATTTAAAAAAAAAAGTCGGAGATGGCCAAACTCACTTGAAGGAAGCACTCTAGCGGCAGCAGTTCGTGTCGGTCGGCAAGCAGCTGCGGCAAAAGCGCGATCCAATTCCAGCTCATTGTACGCGCCGTTTCCCGACGATGCAACGAGGAAGCGCGCGTAGATGACGAAATCCCAGTCTCCTGTGGAAGGAGGGAAGGGCGAGACGAAACTCTCAGCTGTGCGCCTTCCCGCGACGTGTTTCCCGGGTGCACGCGATGCAACGCTTGGAGACGTTATTCAATTCCACCGCTCTCTCTCGTTCCATTCGGGGAAATCCCGGAGGTTTTCTGTCCCTCTTCCCTTACCCGCTCTCTAGCCCCGCTGATCGATAAATCGACGAGCCAACGTCGAAGAATCGAATCCGCGCTACGGGAAGCAGACCTCGAATATTTTCGGGATTTCAGTTAGTGGGTCAGCGTGGTGTTTCGCGTCTCGCGTTTTCATCTGTTCGTCTCCTCTTTTGCAAGAGAGGGGGGAGGCCGAATGGGGGTGGCACAAGGAAGATCGTGCGAACGTGTGCGCCAAAAAGAGAGAGAGAGAGAGAGAGACAAGGCGCGCCAGGGGTAACGCCCTTTCTCTGGCGCCAGCGTTATTATATAGGTTTATAGGAAATCGATGTCACACACATCTCTCTCGCGTCGCCTCGTCGCCGCAACGGGCGTTCCGGATAGACCCAGACAGCGGCCTGCCAAGCCAGACAGCTCGCTCGGCCAGATACGTCGTCTTTCTTCCGGCGCTTTCTGAAGACGCGCGATCGCTCGCTCGCGCGTGCCAACTAACTCTCGACGGCTGTACTCTGGAAGCGAGAGAGTAAAAATTCCCGAGCGGTGAGGAGGCTTCGTGTAGCAGCAGTTTCGATCGTTCTCGCGGCGGCCGTCATTATCAGCTAACACCATCTCCGACGAAGCGTTTCTCACGCGTTATTCTCAGTTCCTCGCGTCCGATCGCGTCCGTCCGGCGAGCCGCACAAAGCTCACGCACGTTTCGGCCACAAAGAGAGTACGCTCTCTTCGCGAGCGGTCGTCTCGACCGTTAACTCGCATCCGAGAGTCCCAGGGTCCGCTTTTCCGCGGAATCGTCGGCCACCGAGAAGGAAGCAGCGGAGAAGAAGAAAAAATACGTACAAACCGCGGCCAAAGGAGCCGCCCGTTGTATTGTTGCATCGGCGGCATTATATCTCGGGGCTTATCGTCAGGTCGCAACCGTCATTTGACGGCGAAAACGAGCGATAACGAAACCGCGAAGGATCGTTCGGACGGTCGCGAGCGCGGGAACAGAAGCGCATTTCGCCGTCGTAAATCGCGAGTCCCTTGATTCCCCGCGCGAATCGATCGGGAGGCAATAATACACCTCCTGGCAATAATACGCCTCCTGGCCCTGCCTATCGATATAATAATACTACGGACGGAGTGTGGAATCGAAACTGTATTGACAGACGTAGAGAGAGACGAGAGATGCGTGGGTGTGTAGACGACTCATGCGGACCCATCGATGAGGCACTTGAAATTTTTATACGCTTCTTTTGCATGATAAACACTGCATAAATAAAGTAGAAGCCATTCTTAGTAATTATTTATTACGTATGTAATAATTCCAGTTTTACACGACGTTTACACACGTTTACACACAACGTGACACACTTATATATTGCAACGCGTGGAAGTGGGCGCATGACTTTTTCGAGGATTAAAACAACTGTTCGTAGCTGAGATCCTCGAGTATCGACGCTACTTCGCTAAATTCAAGAGTAAATGTCGGAGAGCAGGTTACTGAGAGCGCCAATAACGTCGCAGAGGGAAACAAAACGGAGGAGAAGCGTTCGTTAGTTCGTGCGTCTGTGGGTCAGTTTGGCCCCCACGCGTTATCCACCTACGGGATAATAAAGATGTCGCAATTTGTAAGAACACGGAGCTGTCCCCTTCTTGTTGGACGAAATTCAACCAATGAAAAGAGTATAGAAAGAGAGAGATCCGTGTCCAGACGTCTGCTTCTCTCTTCCCAGATCCGTCAACGGGAAAGAGATCAAAGAAATCTTGCCGCATGCTTCGTTCAGTGTCATCGTTGACCCCCCAACACCGTCGACGAAACCGAACTGATGCCGCTAATCGATAATCGGCGAATACGGCGGCCTGGTTGAATATATCAGGCAATAAGGCGGAGGCGCGACGGCGTTAATTCACGCGCAATTCAGCCTCTTCCGACCGCCCGGAATCGATTCGGCGGCCCATCGCGTAATTGCATGTTAAATTAGGCGCTAACTGGATGGTCCAGTCGAATGTTTATACGAGAACGTGCGCTATGACGGCGTCTATGTCAACACGAAATCGATTTAATCTGCATAGATCCACTATAAAGCACTCCGCGATTCTCTCGACCATGAAAGCCAATGAGTTATTCGTAAAAACATCTGTAGTGCGACGGCGTTTTCTGAGGCGGGTGAAACACACACATATACACACGCTGAGCGGTATTATCGTTCGATCCTCGGAATATGCACGACTCGAGCGTAGCGTTTTGTTCATAAAATATATGTTTAGCGGCGGCGAGTAGAAAGAGAGATCAGGCGGGTACGTGCCGCTTCTATCACGCGCTATTTATTTTCCGACTTCTGTTTCTGAAATGTAAAAATACTGAACTCTCTCTCTATCTCTCCCCTTCTCTCTTTCCTTCTAATTTAATGAGGATCTTTCCGCTGTGTAAATAACGCAAGCTCTCCCCTGGTGCCTCACCAGGAATCGCGATTCGCAGTGGCGTACAAATAGCGGGCTAGTCGATTTAAACTACGAGATATATTATCCACGGCGGATTTGATCTCGGGGCAGGCGATTGCGACGGAATCTATTTGTTCGAGCATATGGGCGGACGCTTATCATCGCGGACGCTACGGTCGATTTTAATCTCGCGTTCCCTCATTACTTAAAACGCCATGCCGAATTATTCGCGCGCAATTATTATAGCAAATTCCACGCGTGTTCTCCCGTGATATATCCCTTCATTGCGGAACTTTTTCTCGATCCTACGATCCTACCTCGGTTATTTCTTGGACAAACGAGGAGCATTTGTCACGTATGAATATCGTCTGATCTAACTCGTGTTATCTTCTGACGGAATTTTATTTTTTCCAGTCGATGTAAAACTACTTCGAGACATTCTATCGATTCAAAATTATTTTTAAGAATTAAAATTATCGCGTCGGAAAACAACTTTCAACAAATATTCATAATGTTGAGAATATCAGAATTTATTTTTAGAAAATATTTACTCGACAGGAAAATCTAAATTTGAAATTACCAGAGGTTTCTTTAATGGGAAATATAAATATTACACAATTCTAATAAGTATTCTCTTAAATTTACACTTACATTCAGTAATCCACTTACGAATTAAGGTATTGCTGCGTTCAATATTTACTACAAAATATTAAAGATACAAAGATATTAAAACAAGCTTAAATTGATAAAAATATTACTTGATTTAAGTGGCTGAAAAATAGATAATCACAATTACTTGATTCTAGCACTTTTTTTCTACATAATCTATCATTCTTACAAATTATATACCAATAATTTACGTCAGAGCCTTTAGTATCTTTCTTTTTTCCAGCCGATTTCAAGAGACGATTCAACGTGTCTAGCGCAGTTTCAACATTACAGACCTCCGCATGGGGGCGAATTCGAGTCACGTTCTTTGTCTTAGATTTTGTATTCTGAGTTTTGATTCAGCGCTCCGCTATTTCTCGCGTCGCTTTTCCCCGACAGGCTCGTTCGTCCAACACATTAACTCTTCGGCGGAGCGGAAACACGGAGGCGCGCTTTGACACCGGCGATTTTTTCGCACGGAGCCGCGCGAGTGAATTCTTTTGAGCAGACGACTGGAAAATCCAACGTTCGCCGTCTAATAAACTGTAAAAATTCGCAACCACTGCCCAACGCGCGGCACCGAGAATAAACCCGCGCGTATGCCACGCGAGGCGTGTGCACAGTTATGAAGCGAGGGAGGAAACATCGTGGGACGTTGTCTCGGGACTTTCCCAAGCGAACAACGCTGTGTGAGTGACAAAGCATTCGCGCTCATCGCCGTTAAAAACCCAACCAATCCGCCGAACACGTCGCATAGAGCATTTTTATCGCAACTGCGCTCGGCGAAGAAACGCGTCAGAAAAGAGCGAACTCGATCGGTATTCCGCGTCGATGCCAAATTCGCAGTCTGAACGCGAAATTTGATGCGTTTTTTTCCGCTGACGGAGAAATAATCGTTGCCGTCGCGCTGTCCTGAGTAATCCACGGTGGAAGCGCACTGCACTCTTCGTCCGAAATAATTTGCCGACGCACGATTCACGCTCTTTTGCAAACACGGATTCAAGACGATGTGGAAGCCACAAGTTCCCCGGCTGACGGCGAGCTCGTTCGAGCCGCTTGGAATTCGCAGACGCGACGTTCGCGCGAGCTATTGCCAGGCGGCAGGTTGCATCGGGCTGCATTCCGCAGGCGATCGGCGAACACGCGTAATAGCTACGTTCGCGAGCGAGAAAACCGCCGCGGGAATCGTTTTCAGATCGTACGGAGTTTACTTTGCCGGTCTCGTGGCGCGACACGGCTTCTCGTAGTTGTCGTCATCGTCTTCGGCTCGCGTAATCTTTTACAACGCGTTAAATATGCACACATATAAGATGCTGTAGGCGGAGTCGCTAATAATTGTTAACGCTGGCGTAATCACGCGCGACCGATGACGACCCTGCCCTGATCGTCGCGTTTAATCGCGACGTTTAATTGCGAAAGCCATGTAACAAAGCAACTATATACGGCCCGTTTCGTGCAGTGAAAAAAATCCCTCCAAAATTATAATCATTTTCGGCCCTCAATTAGAATGTCCGATTTTCGATATGCTTTCGAACGACGAAACTTCTCGGTGTAGGCGACAAGTTCCCCGAGCGATTTAAATTTTAACTGCGATCTACGGAAGGTACGATCGCGTATAAAATTATTGACTGCACGTCGACGAGGATTACTCCTCGTCGGCCTGTGAGTCGTCGCACGCTTGGGAAGAAGAAGGGAGTAGGTGCAAATTTCATTACGCGTGCGACACTTCCGCATTGCGTCTTACTTGCGGCGAAACTTGTGCGGCGAAGTAACGGGGAAACATTTAGCATTCTGCGGTAGGGGGAAACACGTGTTCGTATGAGGAGGGCACGCGACACACGTTGTGGGAAAAGCGCCGATGCCATTAATTGCGCTTTGTGAGAGGCCGCAACAAAGCGCGAGATCGCGCGCGATTTATCGTCCAACGTGAGCCGCTGGCCTACATATAGGGTGTTACTTCCTGCACGGGAGTGTTCTCAGATGGGCCGCCGGGGAGGAAGGAAAACACTCATCGCGCGCGCGCGCGACGTCGTGCTGTTTACACGCGCGTTGACACACGCGCGCACTTGCCGCGAACAGAAGGAAGAAAGGAAGGAGGGAGGCGAGGAAAGGCGGAGAGGTGTGAAAAATACGATAGAACTTTGAGACGAAGTTCTCGCCAAGTTGGGGAAAGCTCGCACGATGCCATGTCCTCGAGTGCAATATGTTATGCATTGTGCTGCGACGAAGGACGGTGTAGTTACTCCGAAGTTACTCCGACGACTTCGTCGCGGTTGTACAGGAAACCGAGCGAGGAAAGGACGACGAGTTTGTTCCGTGCCCCGCGTTTCATACGATGTTCGACGGGAACGCGATAGAAACGCAGAACTTACTGTGAATTTTCCCGTGATTGAACTCGGCGGCGATCGATCGGCCGAGCGCGCGCACAAAGTTAAATTCCGAATGGAAATTCTAGTTCCGCATTAAATGTTATAGTTTAATTCTACATGGAGTCTTCAAAGGTCCTCCTATCATGCTCCTTTGATGCTACAAATTAGTAGGAAGTTATTGCCGTTTTCTCCACTTGAAGACTCAAAGTAGAATTTGAAATTTCGATCTCACGGGATGCTGATCGACGCGACTCGATCTCGCGTCGATTTGCGAAGTCACATCGATCCTTTGTCATGGATGAGACCTTATTAGTGAATCTAAGAGATTTCAGCTTTTGACGCGTCGCCCGAGAGAAGGAAGAAGATTAGATAGACGCGCGATATTATTCATTCGATTTTATCGATCGTTGAATAGAAGCCGATCGGACGTGTGTTCAATGCCGTCGCGATTTCAACGCTATTATACGTAACACATTCGCGGGGTTCATTGAGTATCGGCGCACACACACACATACATATGCGCGCGTATTCTCGCTTCGGATTGCTCATAAATAATACGGATGTGCAATAACTATGACAAATTAATGTCGCACTGCGGTCGCATTTTATTACCATTGTGTAACATCATTAATTTCTAAATTAAATAGCGCGATTCTTGATGCGCGCGTTGATGCATTGTTTTGTCATGCGGTAGTCTGTTATGTAACGCACACGCTAACCACGCGTAACGTACAATAATAATAATAATTGTATTCTACGGACGTTAATAATATACATCACTAACGGACGCGTCGTGAGTGCTTTCCATTGCTCGTCCGACCGAAACAGGAGTGCAAGGGAAAGAGAGTCCAGGTCAGCTTTCGGAGTATCTAAAAAAAGATTACACGATTATACCGTTACCGACGTCAGATAGTTTTCGGGAACTCTCCTCTCCGGTAGCATACGCAAGCCGTGCGTGTGTAAAGCTGTCGGTGGATGCCTTACGAAGTCGATCGATTCCCGAGACACCCTATACGCCGCCCATATGTCACCCCCCCCCCCCCCCCNCCCCCCCCCCCTCCTCCAGCACATAACCTTTGCACGTATCCGTGCTCATAGCGCGTATTAATTAGCGAAAGGGGCAATTGCAGCCGGACACGAGGTTACACAGGCACGCGGGTGCCATAATGGCTAATTACCTGCCTGGCGAGAGAGAAAGAGAGAAACGCATTTTTGTTTTCGATTCGCGAGCGAAGACACGTGCTCGCGAATCACGCGTCGTAACCGAACAATTTGCCGAACGAGCGAGCGAACGAACGAGAAAGCGATCGGCCGGCCGGCTCGGTCAAAGCGTCCTACGTACGAGCCACTCTTGCTCAGTACGTTCACGCATTCTTAACACCACATCGCTTTACCTGCGTGCGAGCACGCGAACAACGTAAGCCTCACATCCCAGGCACAGGTACACGCGCAATGTGCGCGCTCACGTGCCTGCGCGCGCGACACGCACACAGAGGTAGACAGTTACTTTCCCGGTGCCCTCGTGTTGTTCCGGGCGGCAGGGAGGTGGGAAGGAAAGGTTCCGGGCGTGGTGTAGAGGCAGGAGAATCCTGATCTCCCGACGATGTCGTGTCGTTTTGCTCTATGGGCTCGTGCGCGCCGCGCGGCCTTCTCTGAAGGCCTCAAGGACGGCGAAACGCATCGCCGGCCGAATGCCGAAGGGGAGAATCCGGCAAGGCCGACCGGCGACGTATTCTATTTCTTCCACTCGGATTTTTTCGATCGCGCCCATATACAGGCGCGCGCGCGCGCTCGGACGAAAATAATTGGACGCCGATGCGACCGACGAACGGCTACGCGCGTGTATCGCGCGTGCACTCGAAACGGCGATCCGTAAACATTACGAACAATCGTCGGTGTGTGTAAAGGAGGACGAGATAATAACGACCCCGGCGTTCTCGTTTTTAGCGGATAAACGAACGAGTTTTTTGATACTTCAATTCTTTCGCATTTCCGTACTGTGTTCCGATCTATCCGTTAACCGCCGTCTAATAGCCTTTTAAACTGTTATACCCGTTTGTTGATCAAGGAAAATCAAGGTTTAAACCGGGATTTTCTTGAAACATTCTTCTGTCAGGCGACTGCAATTTCCACTTTTGCACATAGCTATATTGGTAAAATATATATTACACAATATTACATAGAGAAAAAGGTTTCTTTGGATTTAGTATACGTGTTTGTTTGACTTCGGTTTATTTAATATATAAACAATATAATTTAACGACAAATATCATTTTGTTTGATGAAAATGAAAATTTTGTTTCACTAGAGTAAACCATGTTGTTCGATAGAAGAAACAGTATTACTTAAGAACTAACGTTTAGTTTTCATTAAAAGAAAATTGATTTCATTATACATTAAATTTTGTCCCACACTAAAACAAACAGAAGTTCTTTAATATTTTTCTAACATAGTGTTACATCTGTCAAATGATTTATTACTTGTGCTAAACATTGTAATAATTTGGACGGGGATATAAAAGAAATATGTTGACGCAAAGATATTTGTTGTTTAGAAAATCAAATAATTCTGTTTGTTTAAACATTCGTTTGTTTGCTCCACTCTAAAAGACAAATTCGTTTCAACCAAAGAAGTTTTATTAATTTCGAAGAAACATTTTTCTCTCTGTATTACAAAATCGTTCTAACGCGTTTTATTTTCTTCCTCGAAAAGATAAGGCTACAAAAATAAACATTACATTAAAGTTACGGCCTTGCAACACGAGTATAACCGTCCCTCAGTCGGATGTTCTAAAAAAATCACTTGAAAAATTATGTTCCGGTTTGAGAGTTAATTCTCGTTGATCGAGGGCGTTTCTTGCGATGACTCATTTATTAAAGTGTTATCGGTGTTTGCCGTCATCGACGATATTTGAGTATAGTATCCCCAGCGTTTATATCGCGGTTAGTCCGCGATCCGAACAAATTCCCAGCGCATCCAGACGCCCTCGATCATTGCGCAGCTCCGAGCCTTTTCCTCCTCCTCCTCCTCCTTATCCTGCTCTTCCTTTTCCTCTTTTCGATCGCACGCTTCTTCCTACCTTTGTTCTTTTATTTCACGTCGACACGGTTCATTTCGCATTGGTGCTAGAGAGAGAGAGAGAGAAAGAGAGACGGCTAATGTTGGATCGACCAATAAACTTTCACAATGTTCTCTTTTTCAGAGGGTCGCTTATTCCTCCTAGATATAACTTGATAGATTAGCATTTTTATGAGCATCCATTGCGTCGCATTATCATTATCGTTCTGTCTTTGTTGTAGACCTTGGACTTCGATAGGGATGGTCTGACGAAGCTGAAGAAGGCCATCAAAGCCATCCACAATTCCGGAAACGGTGAGTCGAATTATACTTTTAAATTTTCATCAAGTTGCGTCCTCGTTTCCGCGATCACGAGGGTAATCAAATCGATGTGTCGATCTCACGTGCTCGATAATTTTTCGCTTAAAAAGAGAGAGACTCGACGCGAATGAAAAGAAAGAAAAAGTAGAGGGAAGTATCATGATATTGCGCTGACGAAACGAAACTGTGAAGTCACATCGACATGGTGTATACACAATACGTGCGGGGAGCGTTCGGTCTGGATTTTTATCGCGTATACGAATGGAGAAGTCGTGTCGGGGTCAACATCCTGAAAGTCCATAGACCGACTCGCGGACTGAGAAACCCTGAGCCGCGGCTGACTTTTACGTCGAGTTCGCTGGCTTTCCGCCACTTCTCCATCAAGGCAGACAGATCGATTTCTCTGGCGCCCCTTTGTTTCCTCGGCCATCCGGGTGAGAGAGGGAGGGAGAAAGAGAGAGAGAGACTCGGGGGGCTTATATTCCGAATAACTTGCATTCTGGAGTCTGCGATCGGCATCTTTACGATCGCGGTTACACCTCCGCGCCCATCATTCTATAAACGAGCCGGCCGATCGATAACGCGTCAACGCCGACAACGTGGATCGTCGCTGGATACACGGCTAGGAACGTCGCGGTTATCAGAAAACGTCATTTATTCATGCGACGAGTGCGACGTGCTCGGTGTATGACATCATCAGCCGTTGAAATATTCACGTCGAAGTGAAATGTTTATTTCAAAATGTAATGAGTAAACATGCGAGACCGCATTAAAATCGCATAAGTTAAATTATATACCGTCGCGAGACGACTACGACGGTGTGGTCTTCGTTGCAAGCGGCGTTAAGGAGGTTGTAAAACGAAATGAGTTTGATAACGACTCGATGAAACATGCACTAAGTATATATTGGGATATTATTTAACTGCTCCTGCAGGAAGAGATTGAACATTCGAGAGCTGAGATATTTGCAACTAAAGTTGACTAAACTAAAACTAAAATACTTTTTATACGTGTTCCTTGAGAGAGATTAGTGTGCTGTTTTTTAATTTCTATTTTTGATATCTTTTAAACTATAAAAATAAGATTTTGATGGAGAACTACTATGATATTAACACGTCGAGTGTTGTGTCAGTTTCACATGACTTTCCATTCACGCCACGTGAGCCATCGATGATTCACGTTGCCGCATTTATTATAAGATTATATCTTACAATATTTATAAGACTACAAAAATCATTTTATATATGAAGAGGAAGAAGTAACGGAAAATATATGCGCTAGGCGGCCTGAACGGAAAATCCAATGTGGGCCACCGATGTTCTAGCGACAGACATTAGTATATTGAACCTTGAACTTCGAACCTTGAACCTGTCGCTAGATACAACAGCTGTCATATGCTATAGGTATAATATAGGTACAATATAGATTAAGCCACTCTAAACAAAAAAGTCTTATACCATTTTGCAAATAATACGCAAATTTTTGAGTTATTAATTAAAGAAACCTCTATACACGGCCATTTTCAATAACTCATATTAAGCGGTATTTATAATAAGTGCAGTGAGCTGTAAGAATTTAATCAATTATAGTCGAATGTGAGAACAATAATCGACTATGATTGGTCAGTTTCTTACGGATTAGGGCTCACTACACCTATTGTAGACACCGCTCCATTTTTTACTCGCGTAAAGATTCTTTAACATCCTTTTTCTGCTTATTAGAGCCTAACAAATGCCGAGGCGCGTCAAAATGCGCCTCGCAAGCTTTATGCAACTCCGCTCGTGCAACATCGAAGTTACGTGAGAGACCTTATCGCCGATCCCCCCGCGCATTATCACTTATCGCACCACGCGCCGCATCTTCCACCTGTGTGCGCGCGCGCGTGCATTATATAAATTTATTTGCGTTTATTTATGTAGAAAAAGTTTCCCCGTTACGCGAGGGGTTATCGCCGAACAATCTCGCGCAGTCTCATCGCGACGGAATAAATAGCCAACGTGTTGCATAAGC
The DNA here is from genome assembly GCF_001313825.1 of Dinoponera quadriceps. Lineage (NCBI taxonomy): Eukaryota > Metazoa > Arthropoda > Insecta > Hymenoptera > Formicidae > Dinoponera > Dinoponera quadriceps. The sequence goes on from NW_014558538.1 coordinate 35,291, forward strand.
GCGCGGAATTTCCCATCTTATCTCTCTAAGTGCTGCGCACTTCGCGCCGCGCGATTTTCGGCGGAACCGTCGTCACGCCGTCGTCAATCACACACGTCGAAAGTGACGTGTGAATAGCCGCGGATCCTCCGACTTATTCAGTGGCGTGAATAAAGAGAGCAGCGCGCGTGCCGCGAGACTAATGAGAGATTAAAGCAGCGTTTCCCTTCTTCGCCAGGTCGATAACGCTCGCGTTATTCCGCGCGCGAAAGTTGCGTGCTCTCGGGGCCGCTCCTTCGCTTTCCACGACGAGGTCTCCTCCGCGTTTCTCGCACAGATATACCCCTGATTCTTTTTTTCTTTTTTTTTTTACCTTACGCGAAAATTCCTTCCCTCAAGAAGTTTGAATCGCCCGTTAGTCCTCACGATTCCCGCGCACCTGCCGCACCCGAAGGCTTCCCTCCCCGGAAACGAATCGCTCGGAGGGTACACGCGATCCGAAACGCGCCTGTGTCCGGCACTTTGTGTCGCCGATCTGTCGTGACGCTCAACGAGAAAGTAGCCGCGCTAGGAATTACCTCGTCAGGTCACGAAGCGTCGTCGAGGACCTTACAACCGTGCGGTAAGATCCTGCCGTAATTGTTGGGAGCCGCGCGGAACGAGCCGTAATTATATCGCGTAATAAGATGACTCGTGGGAGCCTGGCATTATGAAATTGTTTTTTGATGAGAGCTTTTATCTCCGTCTTACTCTTTAAATGGGACGCTGCGTGTGCATCTCACATGCTCGGGCTCTTTCGGTACCGACGACGATGGGTTTCGTTGTCGTTTTCGCGAGTCGCACCGCTTGCCCGCCCGGTCGATCATACAGCTGTTTTTCATGGTCCCGCGCGAGAGGCGATTTCCCCGATCGTTTGTCCCGCCCGTCAATCGACCCCGTGGAAATCGCAGCTGTCGCCCGTATCGGAGACCGGTCAGCATTATTTCCGCGTCGGGTCACAATGGACCACTTTTCTCCCGATACCGCTCCGACGTGTCCGCCCTGTCTTCCCTCCTGCGGTGGTCCTTCCACTATTCACCTGTTACCTGTACTCATTTTCTTCCCCTCTCTTTCTCTCTCTCTCCCTTTCGTATTTGAAACCACTACCTGACGATAGACAGGATGTATCGCTCCGAGTAGCCGGACGCAAATCGCGTGCCGTGACGCGCGTATTCCCCAGGAGACAATGGGCCCGCGGGAGCACTCGCTGGCTTCGATACTCTCGAAACTTTCCAGCGGAAGCGTTCCGCTGACAACGAACGGAGAGCACGTCGGAATTTAGCTATATCATTTTTATTTCTCGAGATGATGATAAAAAAACAAGAAAGAAAGAAAATAAGAGGCAAAAGATTATCCCGGTTACTCATAGCAATTGTGTCGCACGGTATACATCACTCCGTTATTATCGTCTACTGAATCAACTCAAGGTTGGCCAACGTAGAATGTAGTTAGTCATTAAAAGGTTATAATCCTTTTTTGATAAATTAACATGTGTCTAATAAATATTTGTTTTCTTAGTAATTCTCAGAAGAGACATTTTCCTATTGGACACGAGATACGTTGCGAAATTCATCGAGAAATAATTGGGGTGTATTTAAAATTGTACTCACACACAGAAAAATACATACTACATCCAAGTATTGTTTCAAATATTTCAAAAGTTTATATATCCGTAAGTACATCACAAGTTCATCATAATTACTAAAAATTTATTCAAAACATATTCTAAATCATAGTAAATTCAGTATTTTAACTAAAAATATTAAGTTAAAATACTGAAACTAAAACTTCGGTTCACTTATTCAAACTAACCGTATTTAACTTTTCTTCGATAAAGTTTATCATATTTTTGAAAAGAGACCAAATTCTATTTTTAGATAAATGACAATGATATTTTAAATGATATTTTTTTCTAATATTTATAATGAGTATATCTTAACACTGTTATATATCAAGAAAATATTTTTTGTCCAAGAAAACCATTATCCAAAAGAAGAAAGGTAAACTGAGCTGTTCTTCGCGGTGCAACAATGTTTCTCTGTGCACGCATTCACCGCTCTTGTTGCTTTTTTTTTCTTTTATTATTATTGTTCTCTTATCTTTGCGCTTGAGAGGAGTCGCTCCCGGAGTGCTTAATAAAATTATCTATCTATCTATCTGACTCTCTCTTTCTCCGGGAGCGCTCGACGCTCGCCTCGTGAAAGATGCAATTCCAGATATCTCTCCTTGGCAATGGCCAGGGAGGAGCTGCGCCGGCCGTAGGCCGGTCTGAAAAATTCAGTGGCAATGCATTAGCGTTTCCGACGGAGCGTAGTGTTACATGCAGCGTTAGGTATGTACCCACCTAGGCGTGTGAAGCTTCCGAGAGAGCTTCCGCGTAATTTTCCGCGGTCGAAGGAAAGAGGAGCAGGAGGACGACGACGCGCCGGCAGCAATGGGGTGCAAAGACCGATAAATCTCGCGTCGGAGACGAGAATGGTGGAAATGGTAACGAGCGCGCGCTCGAATACCGTCGTTCGCGTCGCCGAGACGTTTGCATCCTATTCTGATAAATTCACTCGGCCACGATACCTCTCGCGAGCCCTGAAAGGCGAAGACTCACCGGGGAAGGGAGACACAGAGAGGATGTCGGTCCATCCGCCTCCCCTTTGTGAGTTCGCTTTCACTCCTCGGCGTTTTAGCGAGCAGACGCACGCAGCGCGCGGTATCCAACGGTCTGTAAACGACGCGAACGTCTCGCTGTTGCGGAATTTCAAAAGAGCCCCTTCTCTCTCTCTCTCTCTCTCTTTTTCTTTCTCTCTCATTCACGCCGGCCCCCGTCGTTTTCACCGTGACGCGGCGGCGCGCGTCTATCGGCGTAATGTAATTGAAAGTTTCATTAACCGTCGGGGTGAGCGAGAGAGTTCGCCGTCGCCGGTTTATCCGCTCAGCCGGACTGCGATTGTAGTCGTTGTTACGCCACCGCCTGCGAGAATCGAATACCACTTCGCGACACGGGAACAATACTCCTTTTACCTCGCTCCCCCTCCCCCCTCTGCGCCTTTTCCTGTCTCTCGCTTGCCGCGACGTCCGGTGTGTATCCTGTCACGGAAAAGTTTACCTCGGCTAATGAAATTTCTCCTCGCGGAGGAAGCACGTGTTGCCTCTTCCAGTCGAGTGATAAACGCGTCGACGTTGTTCAAAGTCAATCAGATCGCAGTCTCTCCTCTTTCGAAGCGCAGTCGATATTGAATGAAAAGAGAGTCTCCGGGCGAGTTCCAGGAAAGGAGATTGAAGTGTCGGGGACGCCAGAGAGATATCCTCGTCGAAAGAGAGAAGTCACGCACATGAGGCGTTTTTATTTCCATTTGTCGTACACGCGGAAAAATGTCAGTTGGTGTGACGGAACGGAGGGGGGCAGATGAGAAAACTGGTGACGAGAATCGATATCTCTGTTATCGCGAGCGGGGACATCTGTCTGAGGACAATAACCGTGAAAACCCGGTCTCGAGATAACGGTGGAAGCAACAATTAGTTGAATGGAAATCTCTTGCAAGGAATTTTTCCGCTTCTACATCGAGAGAGGTTCCATTTAAATTATAGTCATTTTCGGCCTCGACCGTATCTTCTTCAGGTTTTAACCGAAAGAACTGTAGTAGCAACATAGACGCAGTCAGGGTGGAGCAAGGTTGGGCGCTTGCCTCCTTCCCCAAATTTTGTGGCAGGGAGAAGCAATTAAATTATAAAAATCATGATAATGAAAAATGTAATGATATATTACAATTTATATTCCACAAGATAGCTACAATACATGTTCTGTAATTAAAAACCAATGATAAAATATCAGTAGTGCTTTACGAAAAAATGAAAGCTTCTCAATTTCACCAACAGACCTGCATTGTCTGCAATGATTTTGGCGTATTTCAGCTACGTAGGAGGATTTTTTCTAAATAAATATCCTGGTAGAAATTTAAAACGAAGGCTGGGAAGGCCCTGTACAATTTTTCCTCAATTTTTATTTAGATCCTACACAGAAATGTAACGCTGGTACAATTTAGAGCCATTTTGTAAATCTGTCTAACTAGGCCCTGACCGGTTCTTATGAGTCACAGGCCTTGTTAGGGGCATTTACGTCCATATAACTTATTCAAGGCCTGTTCACGAAATTCCATTCAGGATTTGCCTTTCTAGGCCGTATCTAGGCCCAACGAAGACAGGCCTATTTTGGGACATGTCTATCTAGGGCCATTACAGACTCGGACACGCCCCGATTAATCTTTACAGGTAATAATCTGTGCGAGATAAATTTTTGCCTCCCTTCCGAACGAGGAATCCTGACTACGTCCGTGAATACTATTATCACCAACGCTATACTAACACTTGCCGGAAAAATGGTTCTCGTGACTATAACTCTCTTCGCTTACGTGATCACAGATCTACAAGTCTCAAAACTTTTTCTCACTATATATCCGCGAGTTCTCTTCTGATCCCCCGGACAGCGGGAAATCAATTCTCCGAACCGAGTTTTCTTTTCCGCGCGGAAGTCACATGCTCTCAGTCATGCATGTTACGTACGAGAGAGAAGGGGACCGATATCATTGGTGAGAAACTCCGCGGGAAATCGACGGAAAAGGCAAGAAATGTGCAGCCATCGGGAAAGAAGGAGCGCCGTCGAGGAGGGGGGGGATTATCGGGGAATATATTGGAAAGCGGTAGATGGGCTCCCTCGCGCCGTCGAGATTGCGGCCGCGATTCGGGAAGCGGAAGGAGTGCGAGAGGGTGACGGTGGCTGGAGGAAGAAAAGCCTTCTCGGTAACAGAGTGCAAAACGAGGGGGGGATAGAGTGAGAAAGCGAACGAGCGAGAGAGAGAGAAGCGTTTATCGCGCGTGCATTCCGCGCAAAGCGCAGCCTTGCAAGGCTGCCAAGTAATTCGAAGTACAAGCGCGGAATGCGGGAATGCGCGCAGTATGTAATGCCTCACGGTAGGCGAGGGTTAAATTACGAGTATATACCCCTCTTCCTATTTCTCCCTCTCGCTCTCGCTTCCTCTCGTCTCTCCTCGCATTCACGGAGGGAAAGAGATACAACGTTTCTTCGCGGCGTGTAAGCGGGCCCGCGAGCGATGTGGACTCCCGGCTGCATGATGCACGTAGCTGCTGCACACGCGGTAAAAGTGCAAGCTGGCCGGGAATTAACTGCGATTTGCGAACATCTAATAGTCCGACGCGCGCACGCGCATTTAATGGCAGCCGCTCTCGCGAATGTTTGCCGCTGTATTAATATTCGCGTGATATATCCCGCGCGGGGGAAGTTTACGGGCCGCGCACGCGCGATTTCGCGCTGAGCTCGCGTGCTCGCGAATTATCGCGGCGGAGAAAGGGCGATTCGTCCGCGTGGGAACTCGCACGGAAACGACGAATGAAAAACTCTCGTTAGGTTTATAGAATATAAACTCCGGTTGCGGGTAGCTTTTCACCGGGGAGATTAATCAACGAGACATGTATGTGTGTGTATATGTTTACCTGTTCGCAGCTCACGTTGACAATGAGGTGTACCTGGGCAGGGCGTTGGAGAGACTCGGCGATGCCGCCCTGAAGGAACAGGAGCCGGACATCGGCGCGGCTTTCCTCAAATTCGCGGTCGTCACGAAGGAACTGAGCGCCCTCATGAAAACTCTGGTACGTGCAGACGCTTTTCCTCATGTGTGAAATTTCGCATCGACACGTTCCGCGTTGCCGACGGCGATTCACCAACTGACAGGAATATACCGATGCATATGTGTGCACATTCAGATACGTTCAGTTTTTCTTTTTCACATTCAAATATCGCCGGCAGATAGCGACGAACATCGCTGTGAATAAATATTCGCCACAGAATTCTGTAACAAGAAAAACCGGGGAAAATCTCTTGTCTCTCGTATTGGAAGTGTTATATTCACGCCACTGTAATATTGAATTAAATAACAAATTCAGATGAAATTGAATTAAAATTAAATAATTTTCTACTAACTTGAACAAATTCGTCCTTGGAAAATTCGCACGTTAACACGTCATATGATGCAACTTATTCGTAGGGCGAATCGACCCGGCAAATTGATTTAACGAATGGCACATTGATCAAACGAATTGCACGCGACAAATTGAATATACGGCCAGCAATATACGCGCCAATGAAAAGCGTTACCAAGTACACGCGAGTCGCGAATCACGTTTATTCATCGTACCTTTGGATATCGAAACTTCAATGGAGCCCTGAAAAACGACTAATGGGAGAATCAACGCGACGGTCAACGGTTGTACCACCTCTGCGTGCACGTCGTGTCGCGAAATGCTGCGCGCGAGACGCGGCAAGGCGCGTCGATCCCGATCGTTGACGTGTGCCTTGAGTTCCGCAATTCGTCGACCGCTACGCGAATAGCGGATATTAAAACGACGCGCCCCCGATGCGGTGCACGCGTTATTGGAAAATCTCTTCACGGTCCATCGTCGTCGGTGGCAACGACCCGCGTTGCCGCCGCCGCGCGCTACGCACCTTTTCTCGCGCGCGCGTTAGTATAGGTGCAAAAATAGAATGTCAAACCTTTCCCCTTCCCCCTCCTGCGATCAATATGAAAAGCGCGCGCCGTGCGCTGGCGTGCGCGACCAAGTAAAATTTCGCGCCCGCGGGCTGTGCTGTCGTCGAAGATTGCCGGTCGCGCGATTCAACCCTACTTTCGCGATCGAGCGACGACCGATGCCGTGTTACGTGTGTGTGTGTGCGCGCGCGCGCTCTCCAAGCGGCCGCGTTTCCTCCTCGGCGAGGCGCACGTGGCGGCGCGGATGAATCCCAAGCCGCGGAAATAATTAAAATAATTGAAAGATAAAAATTGAATAATTCCGAAGAGAGGAAGAGAAAGAGAGAGATCGTGCTTTCAACTGCAATCGGCGAGGTCATTCGGCGGAATCCAAGAATTCTCTCTCTCCGAACTCGACGATTTCATTTTCTAATCACAGTGAAATGCCGGTTAATTAATGCAGCTTAATGTAGCGTACGTAGCGCGCGAGATCGTGAAGAGAACGAAGAAGAGAGGAAAGAAACGGAATTAAACGCTCCCGAGAACATTTGCTAAGCTCCGCGCTCTCTGTGCGCTGGCTGGCTATGCGCGGCACAAATCGGGACGTCTCACGGCGGGGTAATTACGTTTACTGAAGCGTGCACGGACGTTGTAAGCCGCTGCTGCGCGCACGCGTAAGAAGGCTCTCCTAGATTCTATCACGCACGAGCAACTGCGAATTTATTTATCGTGGGAGGAGAGGCGGGAGAGTTAGGGGCACTCTAAACGTCGTGCCACTCGCGGTTGCGATTTCAACGCGGCCTCCGGACTTCACCGATGTATCGGGGACGATCGCGGGTTGAATCTAAATTCCGGCTCTTAAAGCGATTTTTCCCTTCCCATTTCCTCGTCGTGGTCGTCGTCGTCGATCGTTTCTCCCCGGGTTAAGTTCCGAACCCACAGTGGTCTGAAAGTAAAAATGTTCCACCGGAACTTTGAACTTTGATCAGAGTAATTTTTATATAGAGAAAATGTTGTGTCTTTAAAGGAGAAAAGTAATCATTTGCAAGTAACCATTTGATGCAATATTTATCTCGATTTTTTTTTAGATAAATACAAAATAACTCCATTTTTTTATGAATAGACTCTTTTCTAATAAATGATATGTTATTTCTTCTTTTACGATATTCTTAAATATCTATCTGAATAGGAAAGGAATTTAAGTCATTTCGGTAAAGAATTTTGTATCATTTAGTTGGAACGGCATATGACACCGAGCTGCACGCTTAAAAGAAAAACATTTCTCGCTATCAGTTGATATCCATCGTTGCTAAGAGATCTTGAGAAGTAATACAGTATTTTTCTTTATACAGAATCCGGGCTTACCGCTTCCTGTGCGCTCGTTAGCTTGCACAAACTAATTAATTCCTTCATAATTATTGCGAATTTTTGCAAAATGGTACACGACTTTCCTGTTCAGTTTTATCCGTTCTATTTGCACACCACGGATGCCGAGGAAATTATCGGGTGTCTTGTACATAATTCTACCATCCACTATTTAAGATAATGTAATATATAGCACAATTTTCTGACAGATGTGACTAAAAACTTACCTCTGAGTATAAATATTTTTAGCATCATATTTACTGATGTATAGCATCATATTTACTGATGTATAGTAAAAAATAAGAAATGATAGCAATTTATGATTATTTGTCTACAATAAAAGTGCGTTTGTATCAACCTGAAGTGAAATCTGAAGAAATGACTTTCGGTCCAGTAGTATCAATCTCAGACCACCGTGGAGTCGTCGTTGCGCGCCCGCTCGCCTCAACTCGTGCCGTGTGACGTCATACGTGCAACTGGTTAAAATATATCTGCATTGGATTATTGGCTTCGACTCAACCGGCGATACTACATCCAGCGCGCACAGAGGCGGAAGTAATATCATTCGAGATGCTCGAGATGGCTGTACACCTCGATCGCATCGTCGTCGGTTAGATTATCGAATACCGTTTTCGATAAGAGTGATTAATTCCGCGACCGGCGATGGTGGTTTTTCCTTTTTTCGCATATGCACGCGATATCGAGCCCTCGTTAGCGAGACTATGTCGAGGAGGCGACGTCTCTTCGTTGCGGTGTGCCATTTTTGCGCGCGCGCGTCGTGCACTTCTCTTTCGCTTCGGGAACGAAAGTGTCGTCTTTATGAGCTGCTTGCACACCGGCTGCTGCTCCATTATCCGAGGCGGCTTCCGAGCGCTTTCCAGCCAAGTTTTCACGGAGGAGGAGCGGCGGCAATCGCGAGGCGTTCGAGGGATCGTTCTCGAGAGAGCAAGAGAGAGAGAGAGAGAAAGAGGAAAGGAGAGGCGGACAGAGAGAAGCTGCGAGAGGAAGCACTGCATTCTATTCAGGGCAAGCGAAGCGACGGACTAAGCGAAATGCTGACACGAATTAACGATGATTCACTATTCACCGGCCGGAAGTGCCACCGGCCGGCGGTGGTCGATTTGCGTCCTGGAATGCCCGAGAGCAGCCTCGTTTCTTTCATCTATTTTCTGCCGGCCGTGTCTCTTAGTTTCTTTTTCGCGTTTCGGTCGAGCCCGTTTGAAGACCACAAACCCGTTCGATTCGCTAATATCGCGAAGATGCCGTCTCTCTCTCTCTCTCTCTCTCTCTCTCTCACAAATTCATCCCCTTTAAAGTCTCTCGTAATTTACATTCAGCCGGCGCCTCCCGCGGCGTTCGCTAAAAACGAGGTCAGCGAATTCTCATCGACGATCGATCCTGTTCTTCCAGATGCAAAACATCAATAACATCGTGATGTTCCCGTTGGATTCGGTGCTGAAGGGCGACCTGAGGGGCGTGAAGGGCGACCTGAAGAGGCCCTTCGAAAAGGCGTGGAAGGACTACGAGGCCAAATACGCGAAAATTGAGAAAGAGAAGAAGCAGCACGCGAAGGAGGCCGGTCTGATTCGTACAGAGGTCACGCCCGCCGAGATCGCCGACGAGATGGAGAAGGAGAGACGGTTGTTTCAGTTGCAAATGTGCGAGGTAGGTAATAGCGGATTCGAGCACGTACAAATGGCGTGTAACGCTTCTGCCCCCCGCGACAGCGAGAAAGAGAGAGAGAGAGAGACGCGTGTATTATCGATGAGACGCGTGCACCGATATCCGGTTGTACACAGATACCGGTGTCGGCGGAAAAATGTGCCTTCCAACTCGAGAGAACTTCATTTACATTTTATACTGCGGACGAGACGCAGGCTTGTAGCGGCTTACATTTTGCATCCGATCGTCTGCACAGGGTGTCTCAGACAGACAGACAGAGAAAAAGAGAGAGAGAGGGAGGAAGGGGGAGAGAGGAAAAAAGAAAGAATTGAGGACTAAATATAGTAAACGAGATAAAAATGCCAAAAATTCTAATTTCCATTTTTTTTCGCTTAACGGTAGCATGCGCCACTCTTTCATGGAAAAAAGGAATTAGCTATTTATATAATACGACTGAAATTTCGTTACCAAATCTAGTTTTTAGCTATGGGAGCTAAAAACTAGATACAAAAGAATTAGCTAAATCAACTAAATTTCAGTTGTATTATATGGACGGCTAATTTTTACCCGTGGAAGCTAGATTTTAATTATGGGAGCTAATTTTTGTTTTCCCTGTTGTAATTTGGTAAACGTGAGATGTATTAGAAAAATTCGGTTCACGTACAATTCGTAACGTAAGGTGTCGCTAATAATGCATCCACGGAGTGACCTGGAGAATGCTGGAATCCCATAAATTTTGTATTTGGCCCATTTTCATCGTTTACCATATTCAGTCCTCAATCGTCGTCTGTGCTTTAATCAAGATTGCAGGAAAGCCTATTTGACTTCAATCAGCGATGATACACACAATATTCTTCATACGGAAATATCCGTGATAGATACAGAAGTAACGAGTACTGATAATTGTGGGACACCCTGTATTTGTGGATCGCGTTTACGATAACTCGGTAGAAACGTGTTTGAGTGAGTCTGCATCGAGGGGTAGAGAACTGCCGATCATTTGCTGTCTGTGTTTGCTTGCAGTATCTGATCAAAGTGAACGAGATCAAAACGAAGAAGGGTATCGAATTGTTGCAGCATCTAGTCGAATATTACCATGCGCAAACCAAGTGAGTAGTCGTACGTTTAACCGTCTCCGTGTGGTGATTTTCCAAAATTTCTGCAAAATCACACGCATCATTGGTGATCGGTATCGCAACACTTTTCGAGATACAAGCGTTAACATGTTCGTTCGGGCGATGAGCGGTTTGAATACAATCGCTGCGGCCAATTGAGATTTCTAGCACTTACGTCCGGCGGCATGTAGTTATTTTCAGGACGGCTTGAAGACGATCGAGCACTTCGGCTCGTACGTGGCCGACCTCAGCGTGAAGTTGCAAAAGATCAGGCAGACGCAGGACGAGGAGAGAAGACGGCTAACGGAACTTAGGAGCCTCCTCAGGAGCTCCGGATGTGACAAAGAGGTACCGTCGAGAGATGGATCCTTTTTCAGTCTAATAGTTTGCTCTCGTTTTGCTTGTCCTTTTAATCGATATTGTTATTTTTTTTCACTTTTATTGATATCAAGAATATATACTAACATTTTTTCTCGGGAATTATCAACGATTCAGAATTATTTTATATATATTTTTACAATAAGTAAAAATATGTTTTACTCCTTAGTATGTAAGCTGAAGTAAATAAAGTATGTACATATATATATATATTTTTTTTTATTTATTTGTAAATAATAACTTTGTTATTAAATTCTATATTATATATACACTGAGATTTTGAACGATGCTTACGCAATTCACAGTTGAATGCGAACGCGAACGCGGGCTACTCGTTGCATCAGCTGCAGGGGGACAAGCAGCACGGCGTCACGCGCTCCGGCCACCTGCTGAAGAAGAGCGAAGGCAAGATGAGGAGAGTCTGGCAGAAAAGACGATGCGCCGTGCAGGCGGAGGGTTACCTCGATATTTGCCACGCCGACGAGAACAAGCCGCCCACTCGGGTGAACCTATTGACCTGCCAGATCAAGTTAGTGCCGGACGACAAGCGAGGCTTCGATCTCATAAGCTGTAAGTAGCGATGAGCTCAAGACACAATCTAATCACTATGGACGGTGGTAGTAATCGAACTATTCTCAAATCGTCTAGAATATTTCTCTCACGACTCTTGGCATTCATAAAAGCCTGGACGTGAGCTCAAACGTGCCGAAAGTCATGAATATTTGGGAATTTCTCTGTGCTTACATATTGATAACGGGGAATAGGGACCGATGAATTGTTAAGGGACGTAGTTATTGACATATTGATAGGCAACTCTATATAGTAGCCTACACGTAATCCGACACACGTCAATCTTATCTGCCGACCGTATCAGATTATTGATATTTGCCACTCTCGAGGCTCTCGGCGAGTTTTCTTCGAAAAGCCTTTCGACCTCGGATAACCGTTCGAGACGACGACTCAAATTTTGGTTCGATCGAATCGTTCGACGACACTCCGCGAAATTCGAACGGCTGTCGCTGTAGAGCTGCAAACGGAGGTCCGCGATTTTCACTCGCTTGAGCGAGCATCCGAGACCACACCGAGACCCGTAGCGTTTCTTCTCACAATGAGCGGCCATTTGATATTGTCATTGTCTCGTTTGCAGACAATAGAACGTACCACTTTCAAGCGGAGGACGAGGCGGACCAGCGCGCGTGGATGTCGGTCCTGGTGAATTGCAAAGAACGCGCCTTGTTGCGTGCCTTCGACGCGAGCGGCAAGGCGGAGGCCGGCAGCGGCAATCCCAGCCTCGTGGAGTTGCAGCAGGCCGTCATACGATGCGTGATGCGGTTACCCGGAAACGATCAGTGCTGCGATTGCTCCTCGCAAAACGGTAACTGGCCACTGTGAACTATCGTACGGATCGGCGGTAGCCTCTTTCTTTTTAGCGCACCTGCCACGTATGTCTGTCATCACTTTAGAGCGGTTTCACGATCAAACTAACGCGTTAATGTTATGAAACAAATTTCGTAAATAACCTTTTATTTAAAAAGGTACAAAACAACGGTCCACTTTTGTTCGTTAAATCACTTCAATTGATTTATGTGAACTGATCAACTGAATCGTTTTTATACGACGAACATTTATTTAGTTTTTATACAGAGCGAACTCACCGATGAGCTTACAGGATGGATTCTACATGAGAAAATAAATAAAAAGGTCTTAGTAAATATATGTTCTCAATCGTTTAGTTTCTGCGATATAGTTGCCGCAGTCTCAGTTAAACAAATATATATATATTCTTTACTTACTTTTCAATATCAGAACCCGTCCTGTAAGTTTATCGATAGAGTTCAGATACATCCTGCGTATAAATTTTCTTTGTGAAGAAAATCTTTTAATATGTCAGAGCGCGGCCGCGATCGTCGCCCTCGTTTTCGAGCACGACACGATATCTATCTATTAAATTACACTCTTATATATAGAATTGAAGCGCCCACTGCGCGGCAGGGCGCCTCGTGCCATCGAGAGTGGCATGAATGTGTTCTCCGGTTCGCTGGCCGGCCTTTGTCGCGGGCGTTTCCGCACGACGGCCGGACAAAGTGCGACTGCGAGCTCGTGCGCGCTCCAGTTATCACGCGGCCGTTTTTGTACGAAGGGCGATTGTGTTACCTTTTCAGACGCCACGTGGTTGTCCACGAACTTCGGGATAATAGTGTGCATTGAGTGCAGCGGCATCCACCGCGACTTGGGCGTGCATATATCGCGAATACAGTCTCTTACGCTGGACAACGTGGGCACCGCTCAGCTGTTGCTGGCACGACACATGACCAATCAGGCGTTTAACGAGGTGATGGAGGCGACGTTACGTCACAATCTCAAGCCGTCGCCGACGTCGACAATGTGAGCGAACACGTTACGCGCGCGCCGCTAAAAATGCACGTTTAGCGATGCGCGCAACTTTGATTGCCCCCCCCCCCCCCTCGCTGTTTTCTCACGCCGTAATCTCTCTNGTTTTCTCACGCCGTAATCTCTCTCTCTCTTTTTTGCGCGTTTTTTTTAAGGGAGGAGAGGTATGAGTTCATACGTGCCAAGTACGTGGAAAAGAGATACGTGATGAATACGTGCGCGGACGAGCGTGATCTACTTTCCGATTTGGAGCACGCCGTTAACAACCGCGATCTGCAGCAACTTCTCCAGGTCTATGCCGAGAACGTGGATCTGGCGGCGCCGTTGCCGACATCGGTACGTTACATGATGCGATATATATTTTCGTAAAATCATACTTGTAACTTTTTTACAGTTTAGTTTACACAATTTTGCGATTACATTAAATTATTTATCAATTTATTTACATTAATTTATTGGCATTAATTTATTTGTTAATTTATTTATTGATTTATCTGCCAATTTACTTACTAATTTATTTATTAATTTATTTGCTAATTTGCTAATTTATTTTACCAATTTATTTGCATTAGTTTATTTGCACATAACCCTGTGTCGCAAACATCACAAAGGCCTGCGCCTGTTTCAGGACGTGGGCGAGACCGCGTTACACTTGGCCATCCTGCGCGAGATGGGTAGTAGTCTGCACATCGTGGACTTCCTGGTGCAAAACATGCCAACCGGCGGCATCGACCGGACGACCATCGACGGCGAGACCGCGCTGCATCTGTCCGCGCGCCACGATCGGGCGGAGGCGATGAAGCTGCTGCTGCGAGCGGGCGCGGACCCGTCGCATCGAAACAAGCAGGATAAAACTCCGTTGGATATCGCGCAGGAGATGGGACATCACACGTGCAAGGAATTGGTAATGAAACACGACCTGCAGGTCTACTTTGTAACTTTTAACGACAGTATCATTATCATTTCCGCTGGTTTTCTGTCACATATTATACCGCACGAGACAACATAACGATAACGCTGCCGTTGCAGAATAGACGAAACTGCTTTTTTTATTCCGTTCAGATTTCGCCTGTTTTTATTTATTACTTAATTTTTATTACCTATTATTTTTCATTGTTTATTTGTTTATTTATTGATTTTGTTACTTTTGTTATTACTATTTTTATTTATTATTATTATTTTCGTCTTTGTTTTGATTACTTTACATTATTATCCTCTGATCATGCACGCTTGTTCCTATTCTTGACAAACGAATTGCTTCCAGCTTAGTCATGCTCTGCAGAGGCAGAAGACATTATTCGACAACGTGAACATCGACTGGAACCTGTCCCACGACGAGGGTTCCACGGACTTCTCCGACGATGAGACGATAATAGAGGACAGAGTAAGTGGACCGAGATTCCCTAACACGAAAATCACCTCGGAGGCAAACGGACCCGTGTATTCACATGCGCGCATATCGATCTCGCAGAACGGATGTCTAACGCCAGAGAAGAAGTCACGCAGCAGACCTCCGTCTTACGCCGGAGGCGGTGGCACGGGATCTGGCGATTCGCCGGTGACGCTGCGTAGTCGGAGCAGCACCTGTGACAGCCTACAGAGCGGATCCTCTCCGAGCGCCTCGACGAATCGCCAACAAATGCCTCCGCCGCCGCCGCCGCAGGCGAGGAAACCCGTAGCTGGTAAGTCGTTCGTTCACATTTACGCTGAAAGAACCTTGCCCATTTTCCTGTGGATTCTGATCCCAGCTCTTGCGAGTAGTAACGAGACTTGGTTAAAACGAAGGATTATTAATAGAGGATCAAAATGTTTCATAGATACAATCCTCTAATGCCCGATCTCGTCAACGTCAATTATAGCTTAACCTAAGTTTAAGTCGCTGTCTGAAGAGAGTTTAAACTCAGGTTTAAACTTAGGTTAGGGGTCGTTCGATAATTACGTCACACCACGAGGGGGTAGGGGGAAACCATTAGCTTGCGTGACGGCCTGCGCCGACAGGGAGGGGAGAGTAAAGGCCATGGAACGTCACAGATGGCATAACTTGTAAATATGGATGCGGCGTGGTTATCTACTTTGCATTCATGGCACGTTTGGTTATATTTGGTGGGGATTGTTAAATTTCGACATGGTTTCGTGTTAATAATCAAAGTGTCAATTGTTAAATGTTTATTCCTTTAAAAACACAATTTTTTTTACTACTCAAAATTATAAAATAATTAATTCGATAGTATGTGTCTAAAAATTACTTGTACCTCAGAAAAAGACAGTAGCGTGCAGTCTAGTAATTATCACCCATAATTATTATTATAAGTTCTTTTTTATTCTATATGTCTGCGAGAGGAGATAAAAATACCCAATTTAGCGTGACGTAATTGTCGAATGACCCCGAAAAGGCCCCCCTTACGTCCGATATTCCACGAAAAGCATCCGAGGAATGATGCGTCTTATCTTGAGTTTCGCGCCGTCAAGCAGCGTCGTTTTAATCACGCCGATCTTGCCGCTTCGCAGTACCCACCCCGATGGCGCCGGATATTTCAGTGAACATCCACGGTTCGCTGAAGAAACGAGTAGCGCCGCCGCCGCCGCCCGCCGGGAACGCCAGCGGTGGCATTCTACCGTCGTCGCACTACGGTACGCTACCCACGTCGGCCACGTTGGCTACGTCGACGCACAGTCGTACGACCAGCGAACCGATTTTAGCCGGCCACACTTTACACACTCTACCGCATACGTTGAACACACTAAATAGCCAACATCATAAGAGATCACCGAGCGGCGACTCGTCGACCGGACACGGTACATTCGATAAACGAAGAATCTCGCTGGCGTCGCCGGCTGGAGAGCGACACTCACGCCTGTCTCTCTTTCTTCCTCTGACGTACAGGTATGGACAAGGCGAACAGCTCGACGCTGCAGAGACCGCGGAATCCGCCGCCCCCCGCTCCGTCCGTCACGTCCAGGCTCAGCAACGGGCGCAGCAGCGAGTCGCTGAGTTCCATGTGCTCCGATCATGGTCTGGGCAATCCCATCCCGCCGCCGCGCAAGGTAAGGCATACAACGGTGCGAGTATTGTCTCGACAACGGTCTCGAGGTTCCATGAAAACCGACACGCGGATCTCTTCCAAGCTTTCGCACACAATGGTCGTAACTGTGAACATAAGACGTAACTTTGAGTCGAAGATCAATCAGGATAGTGCTTTTAATATACTCCAAAAGAAGAGGAAGGAGGTGACCGTGTAACTACGATTCAGATCGAGTAACTAGGATTTCGACCAGCCGAATCCTCGTTCTCCTGGCGATCATATTTACCGTCAATTCTGCCTTTCTCGAATTTTTAACAAAAAGCGTTCTCAACGTTACCACACGTCACAGTTCCTTAGATTCAGGCGATATCTTATGACTTTGGCAGCGCGGACGACGCCTTTTGTCGGGAATTATGTTACATTCTATTGTTTAGAACGGAAGACTAAAGGCTTACTGTATCTATTACAGATACAGACTCAGAGTACGCAAACCTAAAACAACATCCTGATGGATTCTTCAGCTTAAGGGTACGTCTTACGTTCACAGTCGCGGCAATTTGGAAAATTACAGTTTCACTCTACATTCTCTTCAGAGCGTCCAGATGTAACTTATCGGCGGTACATAGAACTCGCGAAGCTCTGGGTCAATTTATTGTTTATTAGGATAGGACCCGTCCAGGTGGTCTAAAAGGAAGCCCGAAGCCTTTGAGGATCACACAATTGTCCTTCTGCCTCACCTGTTCTTTTCTTTTTCTTTTTCTCGCACATGTACACATTTGGTCACGGATTCGGTTCAGTCCAAGTTCGTATTAACAGTAGGGGAGAGGAGGTGTAACTAACAGATTGTGCCGTTACTTTTTCCTCCGTAGTGTAGCACCCACTCGGTTCATTCGTGTACGGGCTTGAGCATTTTGCGTATTTACATTTACTAACCGTGTACCACGCACACCACCAACCTGTCACCACTCGTTTACCCTTCCCGATGTCCACACCAAGACACACCGTTATCGTTGTATCTTCCGATCCTTATCTGCATTAATCTCTCACCGACATGTAACTGTAGAACCACAACATGACTTATCATCGTCATATCGCGCATCGTTCGAGTCATTTTTTCACTCATCTCACGTCGCGAGTCGCACACAGTCGCTCGTCTTAAGGAGATTGTAAGGCTCAGTGCCGTGTTTCCAGCGGCGCATCAAGGGACCCTCTCATAAATTTTGTATTTATCGAGCAAAACTACGCTTCTGTGCTTGTATTTTATTATCTAAATAATAAATGTTAATTTGAAGCAAAATTGAGATAAACATATATAAATAAACATAGATAGACAAACATAATATATATATATTTTTTTTTTGTTTTTCTTATTAATACTATATTTATGCATCAGTTGATCTGAATAAAGATGTACAAGTTATAGAAAAGAGTATATAAATATTTAAATATGTACGTATGTACATGTATTATTATAAATTATAAACTTGACACTGCTATATCTTCAAGACAAAATAGTCAATAATTCTGAAATTTGTGTACAATATTCGCATATTAATCTTTAATATCATAGTAATTTCTCTTCACAATCTTATATTTTTAGTTTGCACTAAAAATAGAAATTAATAAAAAATAGCGCGCTAATCTCAAGGAACACGTATATAAAAAACATCAACTTTAATTTCAAATATCTTAGCTCTTAAACGGTTGATACTTCAACGTATACGTAGTGCAAGTTTCGCTGAATTTTTATCGAGCTCATTTCGCCTTACAATCCTCTTAATCTCGTAGCAAAACTTCCTGGAAGAGAAGGTCCCCAAGATAACGTCGGGGGAGCGCTAATGTGACACGTAACGATCGATCGAATTCGCACAATGAGCGTCGCGTCGTATCTTGGAAGAGCGTTTCGACGAGCCGAGGTACTTTCGATACGGAAGGGAATCGATATCGGGCACATGTGCGCGATGATGATAGATTAAATATCGGATTAGGTATTTATTAATTTTTAATTAATCACACACAATTCGGACAATTCTTCCGGTTCCCGTCTCCGAATGAGACACGTGGGGCAACAGTCCCGACCGCGCGCGTTTACCTCCGGTGTGGATATGTAGAAAAATGCATGCATCTCAAGATCAGTGCTTTATGGTTTGTTATTAACCATTGTTGGTACAGCGAAGGGACCGGTCCAGGCTAGAGAGCTACGCCGAGGAGCCTTCATCTTTGCTCCCAAATCTGAATCTGGTAAACATCAGCCATCCCACATTACGGCATGTTACACTTGAAACCGCTTCTTACGAATAAGTATACCTACAATGTGTCTCTTTCTATCATTCTTGTGCAAATCTCGTGTTATTTGACGCGCATTTAACGTGAAGTAATTAGCCGTGTCTTCGACTTGTTGTCGTTGGTAATCGGGATTCAAGGCGATTGTGAGACGATGTGATCCCTGCGGGGAGAGAACGTCGCGCAATCGTCGCGACATTTGACGGGAACTCGAGACCGACGACCGTCGCCGATGGAGCTTACCTCTGTCTGTCTGTCTGTCTTAACCTGTATCGACGATACTTTCAAGTGTAGCAGTGCTTTTGCATGATCAGTCGTGCTGTTCGTATCATCGTCTGTGCTACTCACCCCGTCGAGGCTTCAAGTTAATTAACATTGTTATTATTGTTTCTGCGTTATCGCCGAGAACGGTCGTTCCTTTCTCGTATTTAACATTGAGCTCGTCTCTGATCAACCGACATAGACGAGAACACGAATCTCTCTCCGAGACAAGTCGTTCCGTGGTATAACTCGGATGTAACTCGCTGTTGGCGACATGAAATGTTTTGCGTTGCGTGTGAAAATCTAACATCTACATTACGACATCGATCGTTCTGTCCGAGTCATTAATCGGTATGGTTTTTCTCTCATTGTCATTTGATGTTTCTTTTTTCTCATTCTGCTCCTTCAACGAGTTACATATCTACCGTTGTGAATCACACGTTCTAACTATTTATAACCGAGACCTGTGTAATGTAAATACTTTGTAAATACCGATTGTGTCGCATGGGTTTCCGGAATGGATTTATTATGTTTGGCCGATACTCGATCGCATCCGGTATTGCGCTACATACTTCCTCCGACTTCCGTGATATCACTACTAGCCCCTTGTAAAATCCCCCCCCCCCCCCCNAAACAATTCGCGTAACTAGCATGACGTATCTCGGTGTTTCGGAACTGGAAATTCTAGTTTAGGGATGCATATCGAGACACGCTCGATCAATATCCATCCAAGTATACTGGATGTTTTTCTAGCCCCTTCCGTCAGCATTAATCAATACTTACCGCCTTTCTAGCTTTGTTCTCCCGAAGGAAAAAAAGAAATCAATAGATCTTAAGGCCCCTGTGTCCTCGCCGCGACCATCTTGTTTTATGATGTCAGAAGTGAGGAAGTCCATGCTCAGAATTCTCACCTTCAAGTAAAAAGATATACTCACAAAATGACGTTTGTGATCGATTCCTACTTGTGAGATACTTCCAGCGTTTTCCTTTTGCTCGAACAATCGATAAAAAATAACGTGACAAAAAAATCATAGAAAAAGATAAGTTAAAAAGGAAAATTGTACGTCATACTTGATTTTTCGGCTATTTGTTGATTGTTAGAGCAAGAAGAAAGTTTTCGGAGTACTTCACAAGTGCGATTCGATCGCAAGTATCATTTTATGGATGTATATTTTTATTTAAACGTATGTCTCGCGAGAATTTTGAACGGGGAAAAACTTCGTACAGTTGAAAACTAGCCACAGGTAAAGATTAGCTGTCGACATAATACAACTGAAATTCAACTAATTCGACTAATATTTTGCCCCTCTATCTAATTTTTAGCTCCTACGGCTAAAAACTAAATTCCCGTTGCGTTATATGGACAGCTAATTCCTCTTTTCCGTGTCGGCGTGTTCTCGTCGTTCCCGTCTGACGTCATCGAACAAGACGACTACAGGGAGAGACCGGAAGCCTTGATCGTCGGTCAATCAATCATTCGATTAATCCACAATGCGACGAAACCGAGACTCCGATCGGAATCGCGAGCGTCACTCGCCGTTGAGAATACTTTCAGTGTCAATTCAGTATCAAATCTCCCTAGAATTTCCAACGTCCTCGCTCGTAAACTCCCGAGGACGGTGTACTCTTGCGCTTGTCACCCGATGGCGAAGGGTACGAGCGACAGGAGGCGCTTGCTTCCGCCAACTGACCGAAACACGCGCTCTCTCTCTCTCTTATACAGTTTATTCTGCCTCGGACGTTCCCGTTCTCTGCTAACACCTTCCTCTTGTCCTCGCACGCACAGCCGACGTCGTCGACTTTGAGCGGCCTCCGACGATGCCGGGCGTTGTACGACTGCGAGGCCGACAACGAGGACGAGCTGTCATTTCGCGAAGGCGAGGTGATCATCGTGACGAACGAGCAGACCGACGACGACAACTGGATGGAGGGTGCGCTGGAACGGGCGCCGGAGAGGCGGGGCATGTTCCCGATCAGCTTCGTGCACATGCTGCAGGATTAACATTCGGTAAGCCTGAACTCGTTGGCGAGCGTCTCTAGCACTGCCAGCTCGATGAGCGTCGCCAGTCTCGGCCGACGAAGCTGGCTGAGGAAGCCGAAGGAGTGATGATGAGGAGGAGCAGCATTACGGAAATTATGCTCGGACGCTGATCTCCGCCACCTTCCGTCATCGTCGTCCAGGCTGAGGCGGCATCCACGCAAGAGTCCGAATAGAGAGAACGTCGATGAGCGCCGTCACCAAGTGAAGGTTGTCGGGAGCTTCTCTCTTTGTTCCTCGTGTTTCTTAGGGGAGAAATAAACGATATACACGCCAATGTAAGAGGAAGTGAGAGTAGCGCCCCAGTAGGGGCGGTCCTTAACAAGATTTAGCGATCTAGCGGAACGGTAGTAGTTCAAACTGACGTCACTCGCATTCTCATTCCGCTCGGCGATTTCTCATTAACACATTCTTCGCTACCAACGTCATACACAGCCATGGACAACCGGCGGTATGTGTGTCGTACCATTCCCTGGATAGATAATCGCACGATTTACGCATATGTATACAAGGTCAAAATCATTAACTAGGGTCGTTATAACCGTATCGTTATAGTTAGAATTATATGCGCGATTTTCAATCTTGTGGGTTATGCATAAGGCTAGGAAAAGCGGAAAATCATGTAGGGGATGATACAATGTGCACATTACGTCGTCATGTATGCCTTACCATTTTCTGGATCCAGAGTTTGTGATTTTTAGCCGTGCAGGTATATGCGTTGAAAATCGCGCGAGTAACTCGAATTCTAATGGTTGGTTATTGGCTCTACTTAGAGAGGTCTCGACTTTATGCATATACGTGTAGGCTAAAAATCGTACAACTTTCGATCTAGGGAGTGGTAAGACGCCGACTGGAAACGATTCGTCTTCCATTAGATCTAGTGGAGCAGCCCGAAGGTGCTTATCCTGTTCTATTCAAAGGAATCATCGCGTAAAGCTCGTATCAGGCTAATATTAGATTAAAAATTGCGAATTAGAAATCAGAATTCGATGAGAGCAGTTTCGATCTTGACTCACCTTACCCCGAATGGACAAATTCCAATAGTCCGATACGGTCTTTGCGTGAATATTCTTCTAGTTCGAACAAAATAGACATCTTTCGAACTGGCCCCAAACGAATCAATGTCCATGGGTGTACGCGTGACACACCCGCGATCTCTCGCTTCGAACTCACCTCTCACGGGAAATCTTCGATTCCACCTAACACATTCGCCATCGACACGTCACACGTGAATGACAATGATAATTTTTCTTTTTATATCCGCATATATATATATATATATATATATATATATATATATATATAAACTAAGTCTGTTTTACATAAAGACAAATAAAATGTGGGCAGAAAGTTCCATGAAGAATAAAGCACGATAGCGAACGTGTCAATGTAAAACGAGTCGCGTTATAGGCGAGAGTCTCGTAGCTTGTTGACTATTTTCTAGACACCCGAAGGCTTTTTCCCTCTACCGCGGCAGAGAGTTGTTCCTGCTGATGCGACGGTGTCTCTTGCGTCTTTCGCTGATTCGCGAACGATCCCTCCAGGTCGACACCTTGCAATAGATTTTTCCCAACGGAGATTCCGACTTCCTCCGTGGTGCGCGATGCGAACACGATTATTCCCGTGTTTCCAATGTTCCGGAAAGAGTTGAGAGAAATGACACCTCGGCTCGAAGTCGGCGGACACCTCGAAGATTTCGCGCTAAGGCCGGACAACCCGACACGTACGATCTCGAGCGGTAATGTCGATGTTGAGACCGGTGTGCGTCTGCTCGGCCGTGGAATCTGTCTTCATAAATCGAGAAATTCGCTCTCTCGCTCGCGCGCTCGATAATAACGCGGTTATTTGACGACTTCTTTTCGCGAAATTTCATTTTCCCCGCGAGCGAACACATCGCGGACAGCATTGAGACGTTTCGATTACGTGTACATACAGTCGGCGGATTAAAGGTTGCGACACTTCTCTTTTTCTCCACGAGTCTCGTAACGCATCCCACGTATCCAATAGGAGAATTTATTTCTGAGTAATTCTTACAGGAGATACGTTTTCCTGCTGGATGCGAAATACGTTGCGGAACTCATCGAAAAAAAAAAAAGGTTCCGTAACTTTCGACATTAGAACCGCTACAGGTGCTAATTCGGTTCCTATTTTTTATTTTCAGTTACTGTAGAGTCTTTTTTTTATGTCATCTGCATTATTTGAAATTATATTCGCATTTAAAATAATAAAAAGTCAAGGGAAATTATTAACCGACACGACAATTTATAGGATTTACGGCAATTTTCAAGATCAGCGAAGCCAAAGAGGAGCACCATCGACGGTTTTAACGTTAATCTGCCGACTGCGCCGCTCAGTGACGATGTCTTTGATAGAGCCAGGTATTAGCACTTTACGCTAGATGACAATCATATCGAGGCCCGCGTGAGGAAAAGCGGATGTTACGTTTGATGTATGATGTACATTCTCGGGGGGATCTTTCGTCTCCGGACGAACGCGACCGGCGGATTCTTGTCTCTACGTGAGAGACCCTCGGTCGGCGAGAACGCGAGCAAGAGGAAGCTGACTGACCGCCGCTTGTGTGTGTGTGTGTGTGTGTGTGTGTGTGTGTGTGTGTGTGTGTGTGTGTGTGTGTGTGTGCGTGTGTGTGCGCGTGAGCGAGCATGTGGCAGATCATCCGCGGGTTCTCGGTGTTTGTCGCGCGAAATGTTGTGTCTAAAGAGTTTATATGATAGATCTTTTACGTAGTCAGCAGACGTACTCGTCTACTAATACGCTCTATAACAGATATGTACACATATATATATATATATAAATATATTACGATACACAAAGTGTGTAATTTAGATACAAATTAGAGATATATCCGGCTGACAAAGTACGACGTACACACGACGTCGGATCGCTGACGACGTCGGTAAAGAAAAAAAAAGGCAACAACAACAACAAAGAGGAACTGAAAAAAGAAACACGTCGCGCGCTGCAGCGGACTGGGGACACGTTAAAAAACGGAATGTATAAAAGAGGAGGAGGGAGGAAGCGATCCTCTCGGCTGCGCGGAACCGACGCTAAAATGTGATACATAATATTTCAGAGTAAACTGTTAGTACTGCGAGACGGGGATACACGTGCGCGCGTGTCAGCGAGTCGAACGGCGTTTCCCGAAGTCTCGTAAGTCGACCGACCGATTTCAATCGTGTCGAGCGCGCCCGCATTCGATTGGCACGACGGTGAACCGTCGCGTCGACACGAGAGTCTCTCTGCTGACAGGGGAAATTCCAACGCGGATATTTAAACGATGGGGATAACCGCGTTGCTAGTTGAACGTAATTGTAATCCGAATGGAATTCGCGATTCGAAAACGAGATTCGATTACCGGTTGCGAGGAGAGGAAGGGGAAAGGGATCTCGGTATCGATGTACCGCTCGTTTGAGGAATACCTCACTCTCTCACGATGTATTTCGACCGACAATTGTGCCCGAAGAAGCGAGCGAGCGAGCGAGTGAGAGATAGAGAGAGAGAGAGAGAGAGAGAGAGAAACAAACATGTAACACGGTTCACATGGTTTCGGTGTCTCTCAACGTTCATACACGGAAAAAAGTCTAGTTGCGTTAACCGGAAAGGAAATAGATGCGTTCTGATTGAAGGGAATGGAATTTCTAGTTCTCATAACCCAAATGTGGTTCTCCTAACCATAAATTCCGTTTCCTTCAATCAAAACGCATCTAGTCGTTCCCTTTCTGATTGATGTAACTAAACTTCTTTCCGTGTACGTTCTATTGATCTGGCGCACAATTCTTTTTTCTGTACTGCCATTAAAGGATCGATTTAACGTAGGGATAGCGGCCGAACTTGTTGCAGTAGTCATAGGGAACCGTGGTAACTCGCGTACCTCTGCGTTCGGCGCCGAGGGCGTCCGATCTCCTCCGCAGCCCGGCGGAGCACCCTTGAGACACGTACATAATTGTGAACACCGTTATACGCGAGACAATTCATCCGAGAACCGCGTTCGGCGCCGAACTCAAGCGGTACGAGTTCCGATACGGATCGTAGTTTCGCGGGAGATCTGCTGAATCTAGCGTAAAAACTAGTAGAAGAGGAGGCGAGAGAGAGAGAGAGAGAGAGAGAGAGAGAGAGAGAGAGTTTAATCAACGGTCGTCTCTCACATACCAGATGTTATACAACCGATAATGCATGACACTCGATAGTATTATTAGCGTACTCGATTTAAGAACATCGTTACGACTGTGTGTACATTTTTTTGTAATGCCATACTACAAAGTGTTAGTCGCTCTTCGAGTAAAGGGAGTATATCAGTAGGAGGGAGGAGAGGGGGGAGCTCGGAAACCGAACGGCCGTCGGCGAGACGGGAGTGTAGTGCGACGAGCGAGAGGAGTCTCTTACTGTCGCAATATATTAAATATTCTATTCGAATGTACACCAAAGAGGATGAAAAGGTGGAAAAGGAAAGGGAGTAGTCGAGAACGGTGCGCGTAGCCGTTTCCTATCATAACGCCGCAACGTCGCAAGCCTTGTTACATAATAACCCGTGTTCTGAACTCTCTTTTACCGATAAAATTGCCTTAAATATGACTTCTCAGCCAATCAAACGGCTTCTTCACATAAGTAAGCCATATAATATAAATATGCTATATAATAAATGAATCACTTTTAGAGGCATTTTTATCGATAAATGAAAGTTCAGAGTACGATCTGATAAGTCGTATTTGTCGAAGTCGGATATCGGAACGCAGCCGGCGTTGATGAGGAGAACTCGTTTCCGAAGAATAAATGGCGTTTTCGATTTGTTGACCCGACCTGATTCGACCTGACAGGCTTAAGAGAATTTATTTCTCGAAAACGAGTTCTCTTATTGGACCATCGGCCATGTTCCAATGTTCGAGATATGACTTAATGGCCGCGTTCAGCAGAATTATTTTGCAACTGGTGGACATTTTCTGAATTAAGATTAGGTTTTTCTTTCAGGTTTAGAAGAGTAATGCAATCTCAGCAGAGAGAATTTCTAACAGTTTTTCCAACAGTTGTAAGATAAACGTTCTGAGCACGGCCATTGCGTTACAAGACCTGGACGAGCTTTGAATTGGAAACAGCGGTACCTATTAAATGCCGTGTAATTATCGTCAGTGTGCTGACCGATGGGAAACGGCTTCGCGAATCGGCCCACGATTTCGTGCAACACGTTAGTCCGATCGGGAAATAGGATCGGCGTGCGTTTCTCTCGTGTAATGTAGATTGCATATGCGGATCGCGCGATCGACTCTGGGAGACGGCACGGGTGATGTCGCGGAAGCACTATAATTCTTTCCTTACGATTACCATAGGGGGCTTTGTACATAGACGGACGAAAGTAGAATACATACTTAAACCGCTGTAACGCTATTAGCTGTGACATTATTTCAATAAGTGTAAACTTAAAAATCGATTTACAGGCGTGTCGCGACGCTTTTACCTCCTTCAGCCCAAAAAGGAAGAATTGAAAGAAACGTAGCTACGAGACGATTTCGAACAGCAGAGAATATTTTCCGGTTTCATTCGTTAGAGATAAAGATATCTAAATCACGTTATTTATATATGTAGATCCATATATATATTATATATATATATAGAGAGAGAGAGAGAGAGAGAGATATATATACATACATACATACATACATATATATATACATACATATATACACACGTACACACACACACACACACACACACACATTTGCAGGAAGCTGAATGTCGCGTTTTATTTCCCGACGACACCGTTTAGCGTTTCCCACACTCTTCTCCGCCATTTTCTAGCACTTCTGCAGCAGTTTAACGAAGCGGGTGAAAAGCGAAACACCAATAAGCATCCGTCATAAGTCGTCTCGCGTCACGCCACGTTCAAGCGAAGACGTAAAAAAAAAAAACTGTTCACTTTGTTCAGTCGTCGATTTGACGACGATTTTCGCAGATATCTCTTCGAAGCGCAGCAAACAGGGGCGATAAGCGCGACTGAGACGCGCTTTTGCCTTTCGGCGCTGACGAAACCGGTTCGTCCAATTGACGAATACGTGCTGCGTTAGAGTCTTAGCGAGTTGGGATTTCGAGATTTTCCCGAGGATAATCCAAGAACACTGGTATTATCGTGATTTTGTAAGGAAAAATATCTTCAATGTACGTAGCAGCGAGTGTAGCGCGACGTCTCCTTTTCTTTCACAGACACTCACTCTCACGCAAATATATCAAAAGGAAGATAGCAATTGTAACTTCAATAATGTCAGGCGTCTGTAATCAAAAGGAAACGTTACCTACTTAATATTAAGTACAGTCTTTCGTTCACGCTCGGTCTTCGCAAGTTCCATGTCGAACGCGCACAAACGATTCAACGGTGTCGCTTTTTTTTTAATTTACACTCGAAACGTGTCGTCGATCTATGTAAATATATGTATAGGTGAGAAAAGAAAGGAAGTAGAATAACTGTGGTGTGCGTATGTTGTGTGCGTGTGCGCGCGTGAGGAGAGAGAGAGGGATAAATCAATGTTTATATTGCTATATCGAACGTACATCTATTAAAATTACGGTTTAAGCTTAAGTATGTGGATAATGTCTATTTAACGGTTTAAGCGATTGATTCTTTGCATTTCAAACTTAAGAGAGTAGACGTTAGGATA
Source organism: Dinoponera quadriceps (assembly GCF_001313825.1). Classification (NCBI taxonomy): domain Eukaryota; kingdom Metazoa; phylum Arthropoda; class Insecta; order Hymenoptera; family Formicidae; genus Dinoponera; species Dinoponera quadriceps. The sequence continues at coordinate 63,020 of NW_014558538.1, forward strand.
GTCTGTAAGTATTTATTATTATTTTGTAGCTACTTCCCGGAGAACACTATGAGACGTCCTATGTTCCGATTGCGACGTCTTCGGTACATCTTAAGTGAGATGTCTCACAAACATCTTAAGTAAGATTGTTTCCAGAACAAAAAAAAGAATGCTGCGAGGAAAAATAAAAACGATATTAAAATTATGATACTTGCATTTATTTGAATTGCACCTCGAAGCCTATCTTGCGCGAGAAGTTACTGTTTTCCGGCAGGTGTTTTTTTTATAATCCAACATCGGGTTAGAGACTTCCAGTTTTCCATAAACGAAAGTCTAATCGATAAGTCTGATCGATTAGTTGTTGAATCTTTATATTGAGAAATGATGGTTCTTCTGCCTCGTTGGGTTGTATTACTTGTTGGTTGAGCACTTCTGGCTTGTCATTGAGTGATGTTATGACCACGACTTTAAAACTGAAGGCTTATTTACAATGTTGCTGGCAGCTATGAAGTGCGTTCAATTTTCGTCTTCAATTTCTAGCAATTGGATTGGCCATGCTCGTTGAAACTGGAAATGGACCGAACTGGATCCGAGTGATCGCGACTACACGATCTTGTGGCCGCGCTTTAGACGAAACTTAAACGTTTAGTTCCCAAGCCTCCGCTATGAGTCGCCACGGTACTTAACTTAAAATTTGATGTAGTACAATTCAATGCACCTCAGAATTATTTCGTCAATGAAATAATACGAACCAACGGCAAGCCAGAAGACTTAATCTTCAAGCAATACATCAGAACAATAATTAGATTATTTATCACATATTAATTCATAAATTAATTTATGTATATAATACCTTATATTTATTTTTATACATATATATTTCTCTTAAGTATATATATTTATACACGTGGTTGTATTAATTAATATTTCAATCAGTTAACTATCTCACTTGGAACAATTTATTATTTACCCGAACATTTACCTATGTGTAAAATTAAAAACATATATTTAAAAATAATTTAAGTAAGAAAAACCTCGTCGGAGATCAAACGTAAACCTTCTTCCGTACGAACCAAAGATTTTATTATCTATGTTAACCAACATCGTTAAAAACAAATGTTCCAAACTTGTGTATAAAGTATACTAAATATCTCAAATATTTAAATTTTCAACAAATCACTCAAACTTGGATCAATTGTTTTCCAATATAGATTTATCTCTAAATTATATTAATAATACGTAAAGTTTCATCAATGACTATCGATTTATTATCCAATATAAATAAATATATAAGTAAAATAAATTTAAAAACGGGGGGGGGGAGGGCGCACACAGATATAGGACACAGTTGCACGGATATTACATGCGTATGAAAAATTTTTTATTTGAAAATGTCCCTTTTTCACGCTACAACATCAGTTTACCCTCGTCTATTCAACTTTTTTTTTAACAGTACAAAAATTGTATTTTTACATGTTGCGCAGCTTACGTAGCTAAGGTATTTAGTAATCCGACAATTCAAAAGATTTTTCTTCTTACAGTTTATCTAATGTTGTCCGGAAAAGCTGCGGCAAAACGTGAACACTACACGCCGGCGAGGGCGTGAATCCCCGCGTACGAAAACAAAAAGGGGGAGGGGAATTAAGAGAAAAGCGTTCGTATGACGCGTTTCTTAAAACAAAATCAGTACTACGAGTGTTCGGCGGATTTCCACCGATTACAATTCATCGTATTAATCGTCGTCGTCGTCGTCGCGGATCGCCTTCGGCCGAGAACTCGCTTCGTCTTTTCTTATTCTCTGAAACCGAGTTACTAATACCATTACTACTACTACTTCTACTGCGGCAAGCGCAATTTATATCAGACGTACGCAAGTTATCGTCTTTCGTTCTCGCGACTTCTCCTACTTTCACACAATCACAAGACTAAAGCTTCCTTGTTACGCTCGATCACAATCGAGCGGTCGATGCACCACTCGTGGAATGCAAGTATCCGGCCAAAGTTTATCACGCGTATTTCCCTCCCTCTCCCTCCTTCCCTCTCCTTCCCTCTATCTCTCACCCTCCTTCTCTCTCTTTCTCTCGCTATACATTCTCATTTCCACTACCTCCATATGTCCTGCGCTCGACGAACGGACAAGAGATCACGACAAGCGCACGCGCGCATACGACGAATGTGACATATTTTATCGTCGAATTACCAGAACTCGAGGACCCTGGAAAAAGCTAGGAAAAGCTCGGTGTCACAGACAAATATAGCAAACGTCAATAAAATGTCAATGCGTATGCACGTGTGTGAACGCGATCGCCGCGGCCTTGGGGATGCGCAAGGAGGGGGCACTTTCCGCTTGCGTATTAATTGTACAACCAGCAGCTATCGATATCATCGGATCGTAGATTTTCGTTTAATTAATACGCAAGCGTCAATTACAAACAAGGTCATCGTTTCCAACACGTGAGTCTCATCGTCAACGACGAGGGCGAAAAAAGACATTCTCTCTTTCTCGTGTTCCCATAGTCTGTAATCGTTCATGAGACCGGGAGCATACGAGAAAACTTAAGCAATTAGCAAATTGACCAATCACAATCGATATCCTCCTTATTTAGGTTTAAAAATAATCGATTGTAGTAAGTAAATTCCCTTAATCCCCGGCACTATAAGAGATGTTTTAAGCCTTGAACAAGTGGACCAATCACAGTCAACTGTAATTAGTCGCTTCCTCGAAGCTCGAAAGGCTAAAAACACCTTCCGTAGAATCGCTATTACCGCTCAAGTTTTCCCATGTTTTTCCGGCTTAAATGCTATCACTACGCGCGAGATGCATCCCGCGCGCGCACGCGCGCGCGATGATGTCTTAGCATTCTACGCATTCGTCTCGGGGAGAAAGAGAGAGTGTGAGTGAGTCACATGATGCGACCGAGATTAGAGACGCATGTGAAAATCCTCAAAGACTGCTCGTATGCGAGATCAAGATTTCATCCCAGCATAAAATTACCGTATACTACTTCACACTCTTAAAATCGCTGTATCAAAATCAACTGACAAAGGCAGGACCTGAATTGATGAATGCGTTGAGATTCTGTTAATCGCGGTGAGCGTGTATGAAAAATGATGAATGAGAGAGAGAGAGAGAGAGAGAGAGAGAGAGAGAGAGAGGGGGGGGGGAAGAAACGGAATGAGCAACCATGTGTTGCATGTGATTAATAATCCTGCCAATAATCGCGGACCGCCGCCACCGCCGTTACGTTAATTTTCCCGTTCAATCCATCGTATTATTAAACTATCGTTATTGTTGTTTGTAGTGAGAGAAAACCGCGACTCATGTAACAACTTGTACTCAGCGCTTCATAGAAAGCCACTCGTCATTGCGGAGAGAAAGAGAGACGCGCGCGCCCCTCATGTCGTCGTCGTCATCATCATCGTGATTGTAATTAACGATCGGCAGCGGCAGAGTCGCGAGCGAGATAAGAGACGAACAATTGTGAAGCGTTCAATCGCCGTGCGGGAGAACCCAAGGTGCTCTACATGCGAGGGAAAGAGAGAGAGAGAGAGAGAGAGAGAGAGATCATTAACGCCAGGTTACTAGTCGAGGTGTACTCTCTCTCTCTCTCTTCCCTCTCTCTCTCTCTCTCTATGTAACGCAGTAAAAAATGTCCATGTGTGTACGTGTGTGTGTATGTATACCATGAATGCACTTGTAGACACGTATTCTTTCTTGCGCGCATCTTCGAGATACAAATGAAACGTACGTGTTTGTACAAATCACGCGTGTTACATCGAGAACACGTACATCCGGTACCATATATGTATGTATGTCGTGTATTATGTGTGTGTGTTTGTGTCTGTGTCTGATGTGTACGCAGATTTAATATACAATTAATTAACTATACACGTTACAATTGTTAGAAATAAAAAGTTTGACTAGCTTTTGATTTAAAATTCACTATTACGACTTGCATCGTTCACAATGTATAACCGATCGGGTATATATTCGTTTTTACAGCGTTACTGCTGCTACCTGCCCGTTGATCGAATAACACATATTCTCTCTTGTGTGTACGAAAAGAAATAACAATTAAGTATAATTTCTTCCGCTCCGCTCGCTCACGATCACTAAATGTATATTTATTTATTTATATATTTCCTCTCGCAAATATCAGTAATATATTCCCAGATTGAAGCAGTCACCGAGCTCCACACTTTTTTTTAAATCAGTTTCACGAGTGGAATATAACATTACGGTAATCACGTATCCCTAGTTCTAACTATCCCTAGAAATTTAAAACTATTTTCGTTAGCAACTACTTCTCTCGCTTATTATTATTATTTTCTTTTTTTATCGTTCATTCTCTCATCCTTGCTCGATCATTCTCTCACTCGCTAATTGTTAATATGTCGAGTTTTTCCTCGCACGCAGTCTTCCGATGATTACATTCACGCGCGCACAAGATCCGCGAACGGAAGGACAGTAAAAACATCCGGAGTCTAACGACGGATCGTGGCACGTGAATTGTTCAGTCTTTAGTTATATTTTTTTTTCTTATTTTGCATCAATGCAATCATATATATATATATATATA
>NW_014558538.1:67904-79812 GCF_001313825.1 Dinoponera quadriceps
TATATATATATATATATATATATATATATTTAGTGAACAGAGGAAACACATGCAGACAATTGGATGAAGAAGTAAAGATCATTTAGAAGGATACTACGGGAAAAAACAAAAAGGAAAACATAACATGTTCACTAAATATATATATATATATATATATATATATAGCTCCTAATATTATGCGTTTAATAGTCAATCTTCTTGCACAAAAAAATATTATGCTACATTACTCGCAACGCTACCTCAACGTGCTAAAGATCGGATATTAATGTATGCTTACAATGTAAAGCCACAGATTTCGATGTCACGCCACGTTATATAGCGCCAGTTTGCCACCACCTCTCCCGTTCCACGCCCCCTCGCGAATTTCGCTGCTACTTTATAACATTAAATTTCCTACAGCTCTCTTTTCACGCGCGTTTTCGCTTGTTTCTCTCCATAAGGCCCTTATTATCCGTTTATTAAGTTATTTACTCGCGTTTACAGTAGCCTACCATTGTATTTGGAAAAGGAAAGAAAACGATGGACAAAAAAAATAACCAAAAAAAAAGGAAGAAAAAACGCGTTGTAAAATGCGCCAAATAAATGGGAAATCGCGAGATCTGTGTGCCAACTACGAAGCATACATACCGTCACGTACACGTGCTCTTGTCCGGTTTAAATTGAGATTGAAGTTTCGATAAAGGTACACGGATTAACTCATACGACACGGTAGCAAGAAGTATGCTCATCCTCTACATGGAGTTTTAACAGTACAGTAATAGTAATAGCGATAGTAACAATAGTGGTGAGAGCGATAATAATGTGATGATAGTAGTGAGAATAGCGATTATAGTATCAATAGTGATGGTAGAATAGTAGTAGCGATAGAGTAATAGTAATAGGAGCAATAGTAGAGTAGTATTAGCAAGAATGATGTGTTGAAAGTAATAACAATAAAAAATATGAATTATACTAATATACCAATATAATAATAATAATAAGAGTACAAATAATAATAGTATACCGTTAGATGTTAAAAAGAAGTAAAATCAGTCTATTCATTAAAATAAATTAATTACTTTAACTAGGTGTCTCGTATTTTTAAAACAGGCAAAATTCCATTTTACGAAAAAAATGGATAACACGAAAAACAATATTGCGAACGTTATTACATCTTGTGTTTCCCTTTCTGTTTCTTTCTGTAGTATTCTCCTAAATGATCTTTACTTCTTCATCAAATTGCAAGTGTTTCCCCTGTTCACTAAAGATGTACACACATGCATGTATATATATTTCCTCTTATATATTTTATATAGATGTTGCGAGAGAAGTCGAGGAAAGAATCTATCTTCCTAGTAGCATTTGGCTTGCCAAATGTTGTCACTTAAATAATACAATTGCATCACATATAATAAAAAAATACGATTTACACACGTGCGTAAAAGTCTTTCTTCTTCCATTCAGGCATGTAGAATTTTGCCGTAAGTACCATCTGAACAATCTTTTTTTACGGAGACCTCTATATAAAGATCGTCTAAGACATTCTGCCAAAATTACACGAGACGGTATCGTTTACGGAAAGAAGAAAGAAAACAAAGTATGACGATGGCGAGGAGATTACACCTTACTTGCGTGCGACATTGATTTCAAGTAGAAATAATTCTTAGAGGAAAAAGAAGGAAGACTTTTACACACGTAAATCGTGTGTAAATCGTATTTTTTATTATATTAGGTTTCGTTACCGATGGCTTGCTCGGTCATTCTCAAGCAGAGAGCAGCCAGACTTGAGTTAATGTCCGGCTCTGTCGTCGATTGATCCATCGATTCATCCGTCGATTGATCCGGAATCGGTTGTGCCAAATCGTTGCCGGAAGTCTCGGGGCCTATGAAGTGATCTCGCGGCGCGCTATTCGTACGGTAAAAAGAATTCTGCACTTGCTGTGCAGAAAGAGAAAAACCGACGTATGCGACATTAAAAATATTATCAAGAAGAATGTTGCAGAAGAAGTCGAGGAAAGGATCTACCTTTCTGGCAACATTCGGCTTAAAACGTAAAAAAAAAAAAATACACATACATGTGTCTTCATTTTTTCTTCTAAAATTCTTTTAAAAAGAAAAAAGGGGAAGAGTGGGAGAAAGAGAGGGGAGGGGAGCTAGACCTTATCTCTTACCTGCAAACTATTCTCCTGCAGACTGGATCTCTTCTCGACCGAGGCAGGACGTATATGACCCAAGCCTTGGCTCATACCTTGATAATACAGCGAGTTCGTACTGTTTCTATGCGGACTGACCATGTACGAATGGCCGCTGTGTGTGGTGTGAGTATTATGAACGTTGTTCGAGTTCAGGCCCGGTTTTCTGTTGTGCTGTTGCGAATTGCCGTATTTCCGGTTACCGTATCCGTAGTTCTGCCACCTGCAATTCGACGCGCGCATTCTTGTCATCTCATCGACAGCGTTACATCAGTTCATTAGACGACGTTTCACGACGTACTTTTGGACTTGTCGCGGATTGCCAAGCTTGTTACGCCACTGTCTCGCCCTGTCTTGCTGACTCGGACTGAAGCATTGGTGATTCGTCACCTTCTCCAAGACGCTGCTGAAGGCGCACTGTATATTGTCGTCCGGCTCGAGGGCTATTTTGTTGAACACTAAAATGCGAGAAAATGCTTCATCGTATCTCAACATTATTTCAGCGGCTCCTTCAAACGATCTCTCAACTACGAACGAACGTTGCACTCACGTTTGCCCAGTACTTTTATGAACTGAGTGGGAATGTCCTGCGGATCGCCTTCTTGACTCGGCTTCATGGGGGTGGAGAGAATCGTTTTAAGCTCGTCTATTGTGCTGATGAGTAATGGCGGGCCCTGCGTGAACGAGTTGACTTGCCCATCGGTGGACTGCAGATCCTTCTCCAGATTCTGAAGCGTGTTGTACCGTTGATTCAGCTTACCGATCGAGATGGCCAACTTGTGCCTGGCGCCCTTCGTGACTCCCTGCGTCGCCAATTTCTCCTCGGTCAACGCCAGCATATCCTCGTAGGACATCGAAGTGAACAAGTAGCTGTACTTATGCAGGCGCAATGTCTTAAGCCACGCCGCTACGTCTAAACGAGCAGAGAAAGGGGCTCTGAATTGGATGCACCGGCGAGTGTGTTTTGAACGGACAATTCGAACCTCCATGCCGAATCTTAAAGATCGGCTCGGAAGTCCGTTCAGTTCGAATTAGGACCCGAACCTACCTCTCATACCGCTCGCTAGAGGACGATTTGAAGCGTCATCCAGACGCCCCTCGCTGCCACTACTCGCGCAAGAGCCCTGCGGACTCAACGGTCCCAAACCGATGAGACTACCTGAGTAAACAACAGGAGGACCGCCGGTTAAGTAACGACGTCCGTGAGGGACTAATGACTGAACTGGTGGTGTAAGCGGTATAGGCTGATAATTACTCGCGTGGTCGCCGGAAACGCTGAAGCTACGCGGCTTATGCCTGGACGCGTTCGCCGCATTGTTGGCGCGATCCACGAGCTCGTGGTGATGCGACGTCGCTGCCGGTGGCGTCAAGCTGTTCGAACGACGTTGACGGCTAATTGGCTGTGGTGGCTGTGAAGGCGGTGGCGGCGGCGGAGGTGGTGGCATCGACGTTAAGCCGAACGTCGATGTGCTCAGATGCATATTGAACATGTCGTTCAGCCTCCGTGACCATAAGTTGTCCAACCTGCTGGCAGTGAACGAGAACAACGTTAAGGAACGTTGATATCGTTGTGGACACAACGAGATTACCGGCCGTGGAACATCGTTAGTCATCGTGTTGAATTCGAGGCTCTCTCACCTGGGTGCCAGTCTAGTATTCGTGTATTCTTTCGCTGTACTGGACGTAGTCGGTGTATTCTTAATACGTTCCTCCAGATATCTGAGCCACTGATGCAAAGAACGTCTATCATGACAGGTTAGGGCCGGATGTATCAGAGTGTAGCTTAAGAGCTGCTGCGCTTCGTATGTAAATTGTGTATTGGTCGCGCAGGCGCCTATTATTTCCGGTATCACATCTAAATAGGCTTTCTTGCAATCCAAATTCCCAGGCTTCAGCAATGGCAAGTGCAACAGCAACTCGTGGATCGCAGTTTCTGTTGATTCCATCCTCAAACGTTGTATGAAAGCTGCAACATAAAGTGTCTCATTAATATGTCCACTGTCTGTAAGTCCAGTATCTACTAATGTATCTCATTGATACCATTTACATACCGAAAAATATTGCTCAAAGAAAAGCAATTTTTCAGTTTATTTTTCTTGTTTTGAATAACGGTTGCCTTGAGCGGAGAATATTTTCTTGATAATGGTATGAAAGTATGCTCATCACAAATATTGGAGAAGCACATTATCATTTATTCAAATGAAGAAATTGTTCTCTTTTCAAGAATATTGTAAACCTTATCGAAGAGAAGTTAAATTCGGCCAATTGGAATAAATAAACGGAAGCTTTAGTGTTTTGATTTAATATTCTTGTTTGAAGTACTATGCTTACTAAGATTGAAAATATATTTTGAGAATAAATTTGACATGTTTATGACGAACCTATGACATACTTACGGATAGATAATTTTAGAAATAAAAGAACGTCTAAGTTACAGGTTTTTCCGTTACAAGCAGACTAGTTAGTCAACTCTTTAAGAATAATATTTAAGAATAATATTCAAGAAATAATAATCAGTAATACCCAATTTAAAAAGAAAATACAGTTAGATGTGTTCCTGATGGTCAGTCTGTCTGTTTTCTTGATTTCGTTTGTAATAACTCGTTGGTGGATAAACAAGAATTATGGATGAGAACAAACGTGAACGAACGATCCCATTAGGTTATTTAAAGAAAGCACAGTCAGTGCTCATGACGATCATGTTACTGTTTGTTTTTCTAACAAGCCTGATAAAAACAGCTTAAAAATAAAATCACAGTTCTCCATCTTATGAACATTATGTCGTCACATCGTTGCTTCCTATTTTTATTGAATCTTTTGTCTTTAAAGAAGCTAATTATTAAATGATTCTTTGTAATCTAGTTTCTTTTAAGGACTCAAGTTAAGTAAATAAAAGAGAGAAAGGTGAGCTTTTTCCTCAAAAGTGAGAAATGAGACGTTTGAAATAAGTGAGGAAAAGAGTGAGTCTACACATTTCATAAACAAAACATAGACAAGTCTCATACAAAAACAAAGTTCACAGATGTAACGGGTGCAAGTCTGTTTCTTTGCGCGCAAGAATCGTCATCTTGGATATTTACTTGTTTCACTTTAACTGGAAAAAGTGCAACTTGGTTCGGCTAAAAGGAACAGACCTGATGCAGCTCTCGAATGCAGAATCCAAGCCGTTCGAAACCTTAGGAAGACCCCATGGAAATCAAACCGAGGTCCCCAAACCACCATAAATATTTCATCTACACTACCGGAAGCAAAAGTTCTGTTCGTTGCTTGCAACACTACCTGTATTATTGGCCTGTATCTCTTGCGCATCCAGCTGCGATACAGAATGCAACTTGTGTTGCACCACCTCTGCCAGGAATCTCGCCTGTACCGCGGGTATGTAGCGCAGCAGCGCATAAATAACAACGGTCTGCTCGCAGGGGTTCCATTGCGAGAACATGCGTGTGAGCTCGTTGACTTGTTCGCAAAAAGGTGCAGTGGTTGACAGATTACACTTCATGTTGTATCCCTCGGAATTTTCGTCGAAGGAGGTGAGTAGAGAACAGTTCGGGCAGGGCACTTGATGCTGGTGTTCAAAGCCTGCTGCAATCACTGCCTGTATTAAGGGCCAGCATCCATACCTGTTATTATACATGAATAATCTTCTAATCCTGCAACCGATCAATTAAGTAGTTTATTTGTGCGACTCAATCACGCGAATCACGCGTATATTCCGAGATTTCCGATGAGCATCGCGAGGTTCCTCTCTCTCTCTCTTTCTCTCCTGAAGTCTCGATCTCCGAGACTTACTACACCTGTGTAAGAGCGAAAAACCTCCGCCACTCTGCCACCGAATAATCGAGTCGCTTATCTCCGCGACGAGCCGAGCTTCGCGCGGGGGAGGGGGGGAGGAGGTATGCACAACGAGATCGACGGGCACTGTGAAGTTCCTCTCTTGAGTTCCCTATTCTACGACTTACACCTGTCTCGTGAGCGAAGTACCTCTTCGTCGAATAACCGAACGGTTTATCTGCAAGCCGAGTTTCGCGGGAGACGCGCGTATGTAGAATCAGATCCCCGAGGAGCGGATCGCAAGCAAGTTCCCTCCTCGAGTTTCGTATTCCACGACAGTTCAAGAACACAAGCCGCTCGAGTCGCGGTCAAACACCCACTAACGCATTCCCTCGCGCTCCGTCGAGCGAGCATGTTACTCGAGCGTGAACTCCGCTCGCACCGCCCGTCGCATGCATCGCCCATCGGCCGTCCGCCGGGTTTTCCGCCCGAGCGAAGTAATCACGATTTCCGTCGCTTCTCAGCGATAACGCGCGCGATTATTACCGTATTGCTGTTGTCGACGCGCACCCACCACCGTTTACCGACTGTCCTCGGCGGACGTCTCGACGCGAGTCTCACGCGACTGGGAGAATCACCGTCTCAGAGTCGTCGCCCGTGCGCACCGCGACGCATCGAGCCACCGAGGACGTAGCCGCGACATAACCTCCAAAACTGCTCGTGCGTGTGTATACCACAGACACCTATACAGGTGATAGAGCCCATAAAGCTAGACTGCTGACTCCTTTGCCTAAGTAGAAAAATGAACCCCCGAAATTGTATTGAAATATGTATCGTATGTCACGCATAGAAAGGAGGGGGGATTCGTATATCTGATTGGATGTGTGTGAGCCGATGCCTACTTGCGTCTACGGACACATGCGTTACAATCGACCAATCAGGCGTGACCGTCGTATTTATTACGAGGCGCATGCGTGTCAGTTCAGCATATACGTGTATGTATACTGAAGCCATCTATTTCATGCGAGTTAGCAGTCTAGCTCATATATAGTTGTCTATGGCAGAGAGCCTCTAGTGGGAGGAGCCCACAGGGTCACATGACCAATAATATTCTGTGATTGGCTGACATGATTCCCGCGTATATGGATACAATAGTATGTTTGTATTCAAATCGGCCTGCTCTGTGATTGGTTGGTGTAACAAAGTACACGGTCACGTGACTTTGTTGGCGCCTCCCTTTTACCAGAAGCTCTCTTAGGCCTGTATCAGGCATCTAACAGTTCAACTAAACTCAAGTTTAGTTAAACTTGCTCTGACTGATCAAATTTCAGTCCAAAATCAATTCTAATCCGTAATGTGACACGGGTCTTAAGATCGTTCTATGTTAGGCTGGGTCTTAAGCAGTAAGAAATTGACTAATTCCAGTTAATTACGTTTCTGATTGGCTGTCGCAACAAAAAGTTACAATCGACCAGCAACTAATGTAAAACGACTTTTATGGTCAGAAAGAAATTTGAGAGCGATTGCCCGATCGTTTTTCAAGAGACCATCTTTTCAATATCCCTGAGGAACTACAGGTAAACTACGTTAGGTTAGACAAAGATCAAATTTGGTCATTGTTCTTTGTGTGATCCAACGTACTTTCTCAGAATGCGCATCGAAAGATCCCTTGAAAAATGGCTCTCAAGTTTCTCTCTGCTAAGGTGTATTGGTAGAAAGGTTGCAATACTTTTTTGGATAAGTTTCGGAACGCATACCGTGTTCAATCGGAAAATTTGTTTCTTAGGCTCTGCGCGCACAATGGAAATATTAGGAATAAATATTAAGAATAAGAATTGGGAATAATGTAATTAAACATAATGTACAAAAATTGAGATATAAATATAGAAATTGTGTCATATATAGCCGTTCATTTCATTTCCGTTGCGTAAAAATAATTCCTAATTCTTATTCCAAATATCTAATATTTATTTTTATTCCTAATATATTCTATTGTGTACTGGTCCTCGGTTATTTTCAAGAGATATATTCTCCTCTTTGGACACGAGATGCGTTGCGAAACTCATCGAAAAAGAAGTCTGTTGCAACCTTTCTATCCACTGTACAGTCAGCAGTATCATGTATGCTGTACCATTTCCTAAATCGAACGTTACACAATTTCTATTTAATTTGACCAATCGAGATGAAAAGAGGAAAGATTTCTTTATCATGAATGATTAATCAAATGCTACTCTACCCTATACTAAGTAACTTTTATACATGGTCAACAACTAGGTAACGATAATGCAACTTTTCCCGAATAACGGAAAAATGAAAAGAATCATGGCTCAACTTCAGCGACCACGTGACTTCTCGGCCAATGAAAACGTGACATTTTTCACGCGTGACTCTTCACTCTTCCGTTCCTAAGTCACCCTTACACGATTTTCAGTCTTACCCCCGATTTCATCAATTTCGGTTAACTCAACGGAATTGACCAATCGCATTGTCCAATTAGCTAACTGATTCATATAATTGGTCAATTCCGTTGAGTTAATCGGTCGATTAGATTAACCGAAATTGATGGAATCGACGGTTAGGCACACATAGGGTCGTATTTTGAACTCTCCTTCCTCCTTTGTCGATAAAAATACCTCTAAAAGTAATTTAGTAACCGCCTGACTAAGAAGCCACATTTAAGGTGCTTTCATCGATAAGATTGAGTTCAGAATACGGGTGATGATAAAAGTCGAAAATCGTCCAAGTAATTCTAATTACAGCGGTACGACATCCATGACGCGGTGTATACACCGATAAGAATTCCGCTGAGGTCAAGTTTGTTTACCCCGCGCGATGCGTGTATATTTATAGCCTTTCCTGCTGCGATTCGTTCGGCGGTGCAATGGCACCGCGTTCGCGACAGAGAAAGAGAGAGAGTATGAGTGAGCAACGAAGTGGGGAAGGGACGAGGAATGCGTGGGCGCACTCCTCGTCGGAGGGGAGCAGGCGACCACGCGGAGGCGGTAGATAAGATACGATCTCCGCGGCCGAAAAGCGTCGGCGCCGCTTCGGCGAGCGGCCGAAATCGCGTACCTCGGCGCGTCAGCTGTGTCCAGGATTCATGGGGGGTACCGACTCGCCCTTACCGTCGTCGTACGCCTTTGTATGCGCGCGCGTGTGTGACGACATGGGACGACGGGATGAGGAAGAGAAAGAAAGAAACGAAGGGGGTGAGGGGGCGGAGAGAGAACCGGTAGCGGACGAGAGACGAGGCACGTACACACGCCGCCAGTGCGTGTGTCGATGTACTTCTGTGTACATACGGACACATGCACACGGATGTTCGCTAGAGCGAAGAACGACGGAACGAAAACAAGGGAGTGCGTCTCCGGAGCGCGATCACCCGCCGGCTGAGGCGGTCGCGAGCGGCCGACCGACCACGAGTCCCGAGATTCAGACGCGGCGAGCATCGCACTGTGCGAAGCGCGAACACGGGCGAATGCGCGTTTCACGAGCAGCGAGAGTCGAATCATGCTAACATAATACATACAATCCGACGTCATCACCTCGGTCGGTCGGTCGGTGCGCGCGATCGCGATGTCGGACGAGCGTTCTTCTCTCTCTCTCTCCCTCTTTCTTTCTCTCTTTCTCACCGCTTACATGGTGATCTTACATTTCATGCACTTACTAATTACCGCATGCGAGGCTGCACGATGCTGAGACTGCTGCCGTTGACGCGATAAATTCGTTTTCGACGCAGCAATCAACGGCAACGACGCACTTTACGCGACACACTACATCTTACCAAACCCTGGCCGAGAAGAAACCTTCCACCATGTGACACGGTGGGCTTACGTGAACACACTGTTCACCTCGTCGGCACACGGCTTGCGCATTACCCTCCGTTCTTCTCACACAGAGCGCGAGCCGACCAATCGCATGCGAAGCTCATCCAATGGCACCACTTTGCTTTAGGGGCACGATCCTGATGCTCGACCAATCGCTCGCTCGCTCTAGGGTCGGGATGACGAAATGAAATCATAAAAGTGTTACCTGCAACGTTAATTTATATACCTGATTTTAACCGTATACGTGGACCTTTTGGAATGGGTATGAAAAAATAAAAGACATTTTTGCGCCTGTTTCTTCTTCCATTGTGCGGAAACGTGGAAAGCGATTTCTTCATTTTTGTTTTATATATCTAAGAGCGTAATATTGACTTTCCGTACTTATCTAAGTATGAAAAAATTTACACGAAATACATTAATTTCACTAATGCATATGCGAAATGTTGGAGAAATATGTAGCGAGTATGAAAGAAATATTCTCCCCTTTTTGTTTATTAAATAAAATGAAAACGAAAATGAAAACTTAGAAATTGAACTTAGAAATTGAACGTGACTTTTTATTTTTATTTCGCATTTAAGATCGTACTAGAAAAATAAGATAAGATTAGCATTCATCTAACTGTTCGAAATTTCCAGAAAAAGTTTTATCCAAACACGTGGAACTTATATTACCACGTGGCAATTATACGGATGTATAATTGAGATGAAAAGATATTTGCGCTTCTTTCTTCATTAAATGTTCGGAAATATTGAACGTGATCTTTTTATCTTCATTTTGCACCTAAGGTCGTATTATAAAATAAGATTAGCATTCATTTAACTTTCCAGAATTCGTTCGAAATTTCCAAAAAAAGTTCTATCCAATCACTGGAACTTATATTACCACGTAGCAATTATACGACGGGTATATAATTGGGATAAAAAAGATACTCGTGCTTCTTTCTTCATTAAATGTTCAGAAATATTGAACGTGACTTTCATATCTTCATTTTACATCTAAGATCGTAATTAGCATTCATCTGTTTGAAATTTCAAGAAAAAGGTCTTTTTATACAAGCATGTGGAACTTCGTAGAAATATATAATTGATGTGAAAGATATTCACGTTGTTTTACTCATCAATTGTTCATAAATATCGAATGTGATATTTTATTTCGCATTGAAAATGCAATTCATGCTTATTTACATATTCGAAGTTTTGATTAAGGCGTAGATATATTCAACTACATAATAATTATATCGGATATGTACATAGCACATTTTATTTAAACATGCAGGGAACGTCTTTAGGACGTAAAACGTTCTCTGGATATCTTCGGAACATCCTTTTTGAGGTCTGTGATAGGTAATTAAGATAAAAAAGATATTTACATTTAGATTATCTTTCTTCGTTGAGGCTTCTGATCCTTCGTTGCAACCTTCACTGCATTTTTGTCTAATGACATCAGAAGCGGGAAAACGCATGCCAAGAATTCTTACATTATATTGTAGAATGCAAGAAATCTTGGCAAGCATTTTTCGCTTTTGATGTCATTAAACAAGGGTAATTGTTTAATGACATAAAAATAAAAGCGATGGGCCAGGAATCTTAAATGTTTAGTAACATTGAACGTAATTTTTTAATTTTTATTTGGAACCTAAGAACGTAATTAGTATTCATCTGTTGAAGTTTAGAAAAAAATCCAATTTTATCCGAGCACATGAAAGAAATATATAATTGGCATGAAAGATATATTCACCTTTCTTTATTCTTCAATTATTCAAAAACATTGAGCGAAATTTTTTATTTATATTTTATATTCGAAAGCTACAGAGCTACAAAGATATGTTGAGAATTAATTAATCGCCATAAAGAATGAGTTGCCTCGATGTTTTTGGTAACGAAAAATAATTTTCAAATTTCCAAGAGAAAATGAAGATTGTGAGGTCTAGGACAACCTGTATAAATGAAAAAAAAATAGATATTCATGTTTCTTTATAATCATCAATTGTTCAGAAACATCAAATATGACTCCTTTTTAAATTATTTTATACCTGAGAATCCATCCCATTTTAACGTAGAGATGAAGATGTTCCGTAATAAATAAATTTATATCGATATCGAATATTTACCTTGACACGTTATCGGCTTTTATTTTAC
>NW_014558538.1:79883-217007 GCF_001313825.1 Dinoponera quadriceps
TATATTCTCTACATTCGTCGCAAAAATAAAATTAATATCTTCTGTCGTCTCGGTTGCTTCTCCCTCCTCCTCTTTTTCTCTCTCTTTCTGTGTCTCTATGTATATAATATATATATTTATATATATTTATATATATAATTTATATAAATCTTGCTATATATAATACAATATATGCAGATATATTTTCAACTTAGTCATATGTAGCAAAGATCTAACGAAAGTTCGGTGGCTATTAGGAAAACGAGAAGGAAAAATATGGCAATTGCCTGGCACGTTCTTGTTTTTGTGAGTAAAATTCATTGCAGGTGTACAAATAAAGTTACGTAACAATCCTCTCTATCCTATTTACGTTTATATTTCTCTCATCATCGAATACACAGTTATATTTGCATTCTATATACTCACGTTTATTTTCAATTTTCTTGACAAACATGAAGTCAGTTTGTTAATGTTTCTATCTACAAGAAGATACCAATGACACTTACCATTATATATATATATATAAATATATATATATATATATATTCAACAATCATCGTGAATAAGATCTGATAGTTCTGATACAAGATGTACGCTATCCTAAATTTGAGTTTAATATGTGAGTATAACAGACGCTCCGATTGAATTTACAAAATGGGAACTATACCATATTCACGAAAATGTTGAACGTCTCTTAATTATCTTACTTAAATTGAGTAGAGGTTCATCAATACTTGCTTATACACAAAGAAGTTGGCACCAACCAAAGTCTTTCGCGACTGATGACAAAGTTGAACCGAACAGTACAAGAGTTATAATAAAATACAAGAACTATATTAGTTATTTTTTAATATATTAAACACTCTACTTGATATTAAATATTAAATATTCTCGCTCAACCCATCGCTCTCTGTGACGAGAGCTCGTTCCAGGATAACGCGCCCTTCCTTGTACCGTTGATTCTCGTCCGTTGCAAATTCATACACCCATCCGAGTTTTGCGTCACAGTTTTTGCAGCTGACATCTCGAACCATATGACGACCAGTCAGCATCACTCTGTCCTGTACCTCACTGTAAATTGTATCGTAGTTAGGAAGAGAAACAGATATCGTATTATTGTGAACTCGATATCTGTATCTTTCCAATTGTCATTATATGTACCTCTTAAACTTTAAACTTTTTATGTAGGTTTATCTCCTATAAAAATGGTATAAAGAGTAAAAACATTCATCACATATTCGAATGGATTTATGAAATCCGAATTTTAGATTTAAGAAATTCCTAATGTCAAGACATTAACTGAACAGCTGACTATAATTAGCACAATCTGACAGTAATGTCTCTTTAATGTTACTTTAACGTGTTGCCAATGCAGACAATGGAATGTTGATGTTAACGAGAATATAATTTAACTTCCTTCCCCCGATGCAAATATACAATGTACACAATTCTACTGAGTTTCCTCTATCTTACACGAGAGAAATCCGAAAATATGCAGAAGATAAGATGACAAATGCACCTGTAATTCAGATTGACGACTTTATTGAAGAGAAATGCGCGTCCCGTAGCACCCGTGAAGCGTGTGCTTATCAGCTGTCCCCTGTTGGTGAGGTTGGTGTCGCAGGAGGCGCAGGAGAAGAGGCGGGTGCCGCCGATGTGCTCGAGAAATATCACCCCCATCTCGGTGGTTGGCAGAAGGGCCCGGTTAACCTCGAAGTGTAATTCGCAATCGGCGGCGTTTGTCTATCGAACGGATCGATAGAGCCCCGACTCGCGGAAAACGAAAGTTGTACGAGCGTCGTAACTGTTACGATGCGTCAACTGTGCGTCGTGTGCATACTGTAACCTGTGTACCAACATCGCCAGGACCGCGGGGAAGGGATTGAGTGTTTCTACTGCGGACCATGAGTGGTCGCTAATGTAGACCCGAAACTTTCGTTACGACGGACGGCTTGGTAAGATTTCACGTGGAGAGCCAAGTACGAAACTTCATAAATATCTTTTATACGTGAAATATTTTAGAAGTTATAATCACTTTCTCTTATTAAAAAAAAATATATACGTATATACAAATCTTTGCATGCAAGTTAGATAATCACTTGTGTCTGGCAAATTCGATTTTATTTTGCATCGTATATTGAAGATTGCAATTACTATCTATTGCTTTATTTATTAATTCAAAAAATAACTGAAATAATCATTAATATTAGTCACTAATATTAATGCGCGCGTGGGCATCGATCAAGATCGGTATTATGATGTAACACAAGTAACTTTATATTCTTATGATCATAAATAATAAATTGATTAATTTTGGCATTGCAATGCGAGTATAATTAAGATGATCATATAATATACAAATGTGTTACATCAAAATATTATATTTTTATTATTCATATAAATGGTATACAATATGTACACGTATATAGATTCGTGTAAATTACAATCCTTCAAAGCTAGGTACATAGATGTTTTGTGCAGTAAAATTCGAAACATTCTCTCCCCTGATGTTTTCTTTTTAAACGCTCGGTCGTTATACAGTGGACAGTTAAGCCCGATGGTAAAGTGTCCTGCACCAGATACAGTTACGCACTGCAATAGGTAGGTACAAATGACAGCCAAAATGCGGTCAGAACAGCGAAACGAATCGAAAATATATTGTTGGTCGTTATCTAATTACTATGTTCATCTTTTCAAGGCACATTTGAAATATAATCAGTACATTTCCTTCCAAATTACGGAGAAACCTATCAACGTCACGTAGTCGCTCTTATCACTTTACAAACAGTTCACCGTTTCATCATTAATAAAGTTACAAAGTTTCGTATATACATGTATACATACAAAGGGAAAAGGAGAAAAATAGAAAGAATTTTAAGTATATATGCAAAGAGAGGGAAAAAAGAGAGAGAGAGAGGGGGGGGAGAAGGAGAGAGAGAAAGAGAGAGAGAGAGAGAGAGAGAGAAGGGAGAGAAAAGAAAATCAATAGAAAAATATAAAATATTAAAAATTCCTTTAGCCGAAATCACAGACAAGTCTCTTACTTTCTCAAACAGAGCACAAAGTCGCGCACACACACACGCGCACACACATCTTTGTGTGGTCTTAATATAATAAGATAATATAGCTGATATAAATATTATAAATATATAATCATATATGTATGGATAGTCTTATCGCTATATATACATGCATACACGGATATACACGTATTTCAATACGAAGGGACATTTGTCTAGCATGCATGCGCGTATGCAGTTGATGATTCTGTACATATTTAAATTTACACGTGTACACGCTTGTTTATTCGCGCGTATGCATGTACCAACATGTAAACAATGGTCGCACAGGTGTGTATGTGTATATCCATATTTTTGATTATATCCTTTTTGATGTTTGGGTCTTATCGTGAAGGATATTCCATTTCATATCTGTAATACTGCACCTATACCTATGTACATTAAACGCCAGTAAAATACAACATATAAGATGAAATATTTTCGCGCCTACTATACATCATCGGAAATAATGAGTTCCTCCCAAATGTTACGATTTGCTCCAAATCGATGTAATGGAAACAATAACTCAATTCGTCTCGTATAACAGAAAAGTAACACGTTATAGGAATACAGGATAGATCTCTCGTCGAAAAAATAGCACAGATACAGCCCTCATGTTTGTGTCTTAGTCATTCAAATCAACCTATATCTTGACATATTAGTCATAGACATCGTAGCTATGCATTATCTAATCAGATTTGTTATCAGTATGACTCGTAGGATATTTTCCCTATAAGCATTCCAGTAAAGGATCCACATGAATGTAACGGAGGAGAAGCATGGACAACTAAAAATATTATTGCGAACTTAGTAATGCGCAACATAAAATATTTTCTATTCATAGGAAAGTATAATTATATAACGTACTAGACGATTCAACATTGTTCCATGTACAATTAGGTGCAACGTGAAAATAAAATATATCTTCCCAAACCGTAAAATTGGAAATTGAGCTCTCACAGAACAAATATATATATAGAGCGAAACGATACTTTCTCTCTTTCTGTTTGATTGATAAAACAATTATTCTGAGAAAACAAAAGAACACCTCCCTCACGTATACTGAATAATGGAATAGTCTACAGTCAATAGCAGTCGTAATATTAAAATCCGTAATATAGTAAAGATTAACAATAAAGATATTAACAGTAATCATTACCGGTATCGATACTGCAGCAGTATCACTTATAACAGCACTTGGAGAAATATATCTTAATAATTCCGGTGATAGGAAATTGCATGGAAAAGAACTCAATAAAGTTTCATTTCTCTCTCAGTGCGATCCTATGTAGCATAACTCATTCATCGTACCCATCGATCGGTAACACGATTAAGCGTTATTTTTGGTAAGTTTTGTTCTGTTGGCGGCAACCGTTGCAAGGCACGCTAGAGCTTCAAGATCTGGAGACGCGCACCAAGCTATTAATGTGCAAAATATTAATTAGAGCTTGTATAAATAGACATATGTAATAAGACCAACTCGCTTACTGATTATTTCACATAGAATTTTTTCAAGGACCAAGAATTATAACTGGAAAATAGCTTGAATTCGAAGTCTATCTTCTATAGAGAATGTTGTGTGTCAGCGTATTTCAAAAATTACGCAAGAGGAATATATCTTGTAAAAAAATTTTCTTTTTTTCACGAAAAATTACCTCAGTATTATTATGTATTGCGATTTTCGACATCATTACAAAATTAACGTCAACGTTAGATAGAATTAAGATTCTTGGATGCTCGCTGTAACTGCCCTTCTTTGATGACGTCGGAAGCGAGGAGAATCGTGCCAACTTATGTGACGATATATGCGGAAATAAAAGAAGAATATACGCACAAAAAACATTCGTGATCGATTCAGCACACTTGTAAAAATGTCCGGACGCTTTCTTTTAATTTGAACGATTAATAAATAGCCATAAATTAGTGCAACATGCAACTCATGTTTTTAACACATCTTTTCTCATGATTGCTGTTGCGTTCATTCTATCGGCTATTTATTAATTGTTCAGATTAAAGGAAAATATCTAGATATTTTTACAAATGTATCGATCATGAATGTTATTTTGAGCGTGTATTTTTTTATTTTCATATGTACCGTCACATAAATTGGCATGATTTTCCTCGCTTCTGACGTCATCAAAGAACGACAGCCGCAGTGAGTAACCAGGAGCCTTAATACAGTGAAAGAAATTATTTATAACTCACATTTATTTGGTTCTTGGTCTTCGGAGTGTGTGAAGGAATTGATTGCCGCAGCGTTCCTCGTGATGGTCTGCTTTCGAGCTTTTCGTTTCTGGCTTCCTACAAGAAGGGCTTTCTCCGATTCCTCGGAAACCACATTCGTCGCATGAACTCTTCGAGTTTGGCCGTTCGTCTGGCCGCTAGCAGACGAATTATTCTGGTGCTTCTTGCTCGCCGTGGAGTTGAACTTTTGCAGGATTTTCTTTTTCTTCGTACGCTGCTGCTTTTTCTTCTCTTGAAATTCTTCTAAACTTAACGACGGCAATGCCTCGATCTTCTTTTCCAAATTGAAATCCCTAAGCGAACGTTTATTGTATACTTGTTAGATTAGATTAGATTATCATAGAATTATAGACAGTCCGATAATAGAAACCTACTCAGCTCGAAATCTTTTGCGTGCCGTCCAAGGTCCAAAATCTACGTGAGCTTCGGCTCCCTCGGTCTCCGTATCTTCGGGCTTGGAAGCTTCCATGTTCCCTTCAGCGCTAGATATAACGGATACATTTCTGAGCTATTCTCGTATATGAAGAGCAAAAGGCAGCGCGGTACTGAATTGGATTAAAAATATTACCTCTCCACAAGATGTTCCAGTTCCCCACGGGAACTGTTTCCGCCCTCGCTGCTCAAGGAATCTGTCTTTTCACTGACATTTGAGGAAATGGAATTTCTTCTTTCGTTCGGACGTTCGTCGGAGCTAACGCGAGAAAATAGTTCGGCTTTTCAGTTCAGTCATCGATATTTCACGTTAACGTAAATCGATATTCATGGTATCCATGCAGATCTGATATTTAACATCGTCTTAAATTCATCTTCAGATACTTTGTAATCAATGAAACGATCCGTACAATATCTGAAGATGAATGTTTACAGAAACTATGAATACCGTCTTTAGGACTAAATTTCATACGTGTTACCTACCCTTGGCTTGTGGTCACTCGTCTTCGTTTGCTTTGTTGCCCAGGCGGACCGATATTTTTCATCTGTTCGGCGAGGAACTTTTGATAACGCACACCCTTACACGTCCTTTCGCTGCGAAAGTTATTCTCCTCCGGTGGCGTCGTTAAGAAAGAATTTATCGCGTGTTTCTCGTCCTCCACGACCTAAACGATTCATCGTGAGTACACCAACGCGAATGAGATATTATTTTACCAAGCGATTTAGAAAACTCACTGCATTCTTTTACACACGCATGAGTCGGTTCTTACCGTCTCGTGTTGCTCGTTGTTGTTCGACTCGGTCCTTTTTCTCTTCTTTTCGCCGAAGAGGTCCGCCTTGCACTCCCTTTTCTGTTCATCTTGAAACGGTGATTCCGTGTACCTCTTCTTGGGCGGTTTCGGCACAGCGTCACTCTCCGTCCCTATACCGTTGATCGCGGTCTGTTCCTCGAACAACTCGGCCTTCTGAGGAGTGAAGAGAGAACTGAGACCGCCGATCTGCGACTCGTCCGCCAATTTGCCCGGTTGAATCGATTGTCCGTCCCGCCTGTCTGACTTTGTACAATCGGAAGACTCGTACTCGGATTTGACACTGTTTGCGGGCTGCGCACCGCCGCTACTCGATTCTTGCTTCTTGTTGGTAGGCCTAGTGTTCAAGGTGCGGAGTGGAGGAGCCGGCAATTTGTACCACTTGAAGTCAGGATTCGCGTTGAGAAACGCATCCTTGTACTGAAAAGAAACGAAAAGTGAATTGTAATGTATCTGTATGAATGGAGAAAAATCAAAGAGAATTATTACAAATCGTATCGGTTTTACATAAACCGCGCTGCTCTCCGTGTAATCCCAATGACGGGAAAATCAACGCAACGACGTTTTATTCTTGGCGACGCGACCTCCTGTTATTTTCGCATACTTTCCAGAACTCGACAGAAATTTTTCTAAAATTCGTCAGAACTTTGCAGAGCTCACGAGAACTTTCCAGAACTCGCCAGAACTTGGTCGAGTTCGCGGGAATTTTGCAGGACTCCTGAAAACGCTCCAGGGCGATTTTCTCGTTCGCAACGTTTCACGTTTACCTCCTGCGCGAGATTCGTGTAGGAACGCTTCTGATCGGGATGCAACGTCGCCCACCATTCGCCCAAGACCCTCGTGACGGCTCGATTCTCCAAGTGCGGATAGCTGGATCTGACTGACGCGCGGTGCCTCTTGCAGAAGATTAGGAACGCGTTCATGGGACGTCTCGCATGGTGGGCCGGCTCCCGTGATTCGCGTGGCTCCTGCTCGCACACAATACAGTCTTACACGTGTATATCTGCGAACTGTGTATGAGCGCGCCTTACGCGTGCAACGAACGCGGTTATATAAGGAAGTTATATATTACGAGAGAAGATGTCGCGAGTTCATCCTGCCTCTCTTCACGTGGCAGCGTTCGCGAGGGCTTCACAGATAACATTTGCTCCCCTTTTCACCGAATGCGGATCAACCAAGTGTAGAGAAAAAAGCGTCCTCCACGAGTCAGATCTATTTTTTCTCCTCTCTAACTGATAAGATTTGACGAATTTTACGTTCGATCGCGAATCGTTCACTTGTTGTTTACACGTGAGAAACCCGAAAGGTATTCCGAGCGATTCCACATTTCACGAGATTTCACGAGCGAAAGAGGCGAATTCGCTCTTTCGCCGAGCCCCGTCGACGAATGAGACATCCGCGCGGTGTGTGTATCATCATCTTGCGCGGTTTCGCATTGCCGTAAGTGGCCATGTCGCCGGTGTGTCGGTGAAGCCTTTGAAGTGACACACACGGCCTGTCAATTTCTGAGGGTCGTACGTTGCCGCCTGCTGAAACTTTTACGCCCGACATTGATCCACATACGACTCAGTGCCGGAGCCTTTGGCCCGAGCGAGCGAGAAAGAGAGCACAAAGAGCAAGGAAAGAAGATAAAAGAAAAAGAAAAAAAGCGAGGAGGGTAGATCCAAAGGAGAGAAAAGGCAACCGATCCGAGGAAACGCGCAGCGCGACGTCTCCAAAAATAAGCGAGAAAGCGCCGCGGATCGCCGTCGCGCGCGCGCACGAGAGAGAGAAAGAGAGAAAAAACTAGTTCAGCACGCGAAACGGACGACGTGCGTGCACAATTGCAACATATGTCTCAGACGGCGCGACGTTTCGACGCGAAGGTGGGAAGGCGCGCCTGCGGAAACGTAATAACATACGACACGCTCGATCGGCCGGATGAGTCCGAGAGGGAATCCGCTCTGTCGCAAGGCTAACGCGTCGTCGTCGTCGTGCAAATCATCGGTCGCGTTTATTCGCGATGACACGGAGATTTCGTGACAGAGAGAACCCGCGGCCCGCTCGCCCAACTATGCCGTCCCCGTATGGCAATTAATTGCGCTCGGCGAAACGCTCGGCCGAGCGTGTGCGTCCGGATCGATTGTACGCGCGTCTCGATGTGACACAAAGCTTGACGCGAAGCGCCTTCGACAATAATAATAATAATGTGACGACGACGACGCTTATCTGCGGCCGAGATACAAAGCGCGATACAAGCACCGAGCGAGACAGCGCGGAAAGCGGGCGGTCGATTATCTCCGAACGGGACTTCCGAGGGGGCGAAAACGCGCAGAGGACGATCTGGGTGGGCATAGCACCGTGCGGAAGGCGAATTACGGCCTCGTGTATTCCCGACGCAGGAAATGTAACGGAGAGAGAGAGAAAAAGAGACGTCGTTCCACCTTCTATCCTTTTCTCCCTCTCTTTCTCGCTCTATCTCCGTGCTTTCCTCTGGAAACACAGATAGACGAATCGACAGGGGATTTTCCCGACGAAATACACTGCGTCGTCGCCGCGGAAACGGTTCCCCGAAGCGGCCTACGACGATCGTAATCGGCGCATATGTTTTTCGCGAAGACCACGGAATCGCGACTGCTGCACTGAATATGAGGCATTCCAGGCAGGCCGCACGTCTCGTCGCTTTTTCGCACATCAGGAGCAGGAAGGGCGAGAGGAAGAAGAGGCAGGCGAAGAGGATCACGTCGTCGACGAGAGCGCAAGCTGTCATACGTTGCAACGTCTCGGCGCAGCGAGCGCTATATTACGGCGCTTTGATTGCACCACCGTCAGCAAATTTCGCGGAGGATAGAAGGAGACAGAGAAAGAGAGAGAGAGAGAATGAGTGAGTGAGGGAAGGAAAAAACAGATCGGCTCGGACGACGGGTTCCCCGGAGTGACCGGGAAGAGATAACACTGTTGGTAGCTCACTCACATCATCCTCGTCGCGCATTTTCACCGTCGTCTCTGTCTATCTCTCTCTCTCTCTCTCTCCCTCCCTCTTGGCACACCGAACGTCGCACCGCCCGTCCGTCCGTCTGTCTGTCTGTCGCGCACTGACAGCTGCTCGACTGACCGATGTAAATATCGCGACTGACTGCGCGATCTTTGAATGAAGACGTGCGATTATCCGGGAATGCGACGCACACGGGGGAAGCCCCGTGGGGATCACGTTATCCCGGGGAACGTCGTCGGGGTCCACGTAGACGAAGTCTCTCACAGCCGTCGCGCCCCGTCTCGTCCCCGTGTGTCTTTCTCGTCCGCGAGCGTGCGAGCGTCGTCGTCGTCGTCGGCCGCGAGAAAACGACGGAACGTTACGCGCGACAGACAGACAGATCAGCCGTGACTTTTGACACAAAAGCGACGCGTCGGCACGCGCCGTCCTGTGCGCCCGACGACAATCACGTCGTCGTCGCGCAGGGTCCGCGTCGGCCTCGCGACGTCGCTCGTCTCCTCTAAGTCGACGGGAAAATCGGCCGTGCGCGGCTTACTCACCTTACGTTGTTGCTCGTTGGCAGCCATTTCTGATTTCACTTGACAATTCACTCAGCGGCGCATAATACAGATAAAGCTGCGGCACACTGGCGCTCCGCGCGCTGTCCTCGCACGGTCTCACTCGCGCCCACGGCGCACACGCCCGCCCTCTCTCTCGCGCGCGCACGCACTCGCCGTCCTTTATGCGCCTGCGTACGCGTACTCCTCTCGCTCGCTCTGTCTCGCTCCTACCAACGCGAGCGCTTGACACACGGCCCGTTCGCGGCCCACGTGAGAGAAAATTCTCCTCGGACGGCGTGCGAGAGAGAAGAGAGACATCCATTCGGTCATTCATTCGTTCATTCGTTCGTTCGTTGCGTCAAACGGAATTTCTCGCCCGTCTCGCTCACGTTTTCGGCGGATTCTGAAAAGGTCCCGGAAGCGACTCGAGAACACGTTCCGCCCGAGTTGGACAGGAGCGGAGTCCCGGAAGTTTTCGCCAAGCTCTTCAATGAAACGTCTCGAGATCGTCGACGTCGCGACCGCACGTCGGCGCGACAGTTTCGCTCGCGCGTGCTCGTCCCGATATGCGATCCGATCGTCGACGATTTCTGCGAGATTCGATCGACTCTCTCACGGCGGCGGACGCTCGCGTCGAGCGCGGAAGCTGTTCAAATCGTCGCGCGCCGCAGTGCGGTCCGCGCATGCGCGCCCCCGCCGATGCCGAAAGTCCCCAGATCGTGCGTATGACGAGAACAGCTGATCGCAATGGTGGAGCAACAGCTGTCGACCGGATGATCGTCGAATTTAGAGCCGTCGCTTCTCCCCGTCGCTCCCCCGCCGCCAGTGGGATAAATTTAGTAGCGGCCAATGAGTAAGCGGATGATTCACTTTTTCGTGGGATCGCTCCCGAGGGATGCGAAACGCACGGAGAGCGGACAATTAATGACTTCTCTCCGCTTATCGGGATCCTTCGCCACGAACTTTGACCGATATCGACAGGTTGCGCTTTGTTCGAGAGGGATTTGACTTTTGACTTCGACTATTGTTGACTTCGAGAGATAACGGACGATCGATAATGTGACGAAGAAAGAGTCGTATCTATAGATAAGGTAATACGTCACACATTAAAATATACGCCGAGTGGAATGCAAGATTCGGAATCAATGGAGGTTGATTACGTCGACGAGAGAAAAACATTAAGATGGAATGGTTGATTTGTAATTTTGAGACGATGCTTTGTGCTCTGAATCATTATGTAAATTATCATTTATTTAGCTTTCTTTTTTTACTATACATTGGTGTGTCATCAATCGCAAATAGAACGACTTTTTAAGATTCGAGAAACAAGACGGCCATTATGCGTTACTTAAAGACGAAGATTTCAGGCATAAGACATTATCGTAAATCGATAAATCGGTTATAATATACGATCCGTATTCTGACCTCACTTTTATCGGTAAAATTTTTGGTTTTCCGTTGAATTGAGAGTATAAATTATATCTGTATTATATTGAGAATATAAATATATCTATGTGTATAATATTTTCAAGTAGACAGAGTCCAATATATCGTTAACGAGAAACCGTAGCCTGCTAAGATCACCATGTCGACTTCTATATTTAATCGACGTCACTCGAATCCGATCTCTCTCGGATTTCAAATGATCCGCGCATTCCAACGCCGCGTGAATGCGGATGCGGTTTGATGAGCGCGCACCGCGCCTAGGTTAGGTCGGCTTCCGGTCCGCAGCAGTCCGTCCCTCGCCGACAATCGCTATTCAAAACACGTCGCCCGGCGAAAGAAATTCAAAGACTCGCGGGAGCGACGCCGGCCAGGGCAGGGTAAACGACGTCGGCCGTGGTGTTCCGGTAAGTTCCGCGACGGTGTTGCCGTTGGGACGCGTCGCCTTCCGCGTAACGGTCCGACGGAATCCCCGCTGCGAGTGTTTATAACCTCTACACCGTTCGCTCCGTTTTCAAGATGGCGTGGCAAGGTCGCGGCCACTCATCGTGGTGGTAGTGGTGCTCTCGACGTCGTCGCCGTCGCGAAAAGTCCCTCCTTAGTTCCGGTGCGAAACCGGCGCACGTCACTTACCGTTCTCGCGGTGATAACCGTAGGGGAAGGTGGGGGGAGGCAGTGGAGAAGAAGACGGCTATGCCAATGTTGGCGCGCACATCGGCGTAGCTTGGTGCTTCTTCGATCTTTTTTTCCTCGCTTTTTCTTCCTGGCCGGGCGCGCGACCACCGATGTAACAATGCGGGAAATTCTGCTGGCGGTGTTTTCCGTGGTGTCCAGCCTGCTGATAGTGTTCAGTCTCGTCTCGCTGGGTGAGCAACGTGGATTGCATGGGTGACGTAATTGCGTTGACGGACGCGGTGGAGACCCGGCCCATCTCGTGTTTACATCGCGTGTTTATCTCGGTTCGCGAAATCGATACAACGGAGCTCCTGTACGGCCCCGGGGTCTCGCACACTTCAACGTCGAGCGCGTCCGGGAGTTTCCGCGTCGCGGAGATAACGATCACCTCACGTTCTCGGTTTTCAGGTTGGTTCCTGGTGTGGAAGTTCTTCCTGTCGCGGTTCCGCTTCGTGAGAGAGCTGCTCGGTGGAATGGGCGAGTCGTCCTCCGTGACGGATCTGAAGAACGGCCGCTCGCGCATCAAGAAAATTCGCCGTGAGTAAATATATACCGTACACCGGACGACGCCGAAGCTGCAGCCTGCCCTTATTGAACAACTGCTCGTTTCGACACATTGCGTGAAAAGTTACGTAAAACGAAGGAAACCGCTGTTACTTTTGGACACCATCTCGCGACGAAACACATCCAGCTAGAATGTCGGTGAACATACGTTGCGCAACCACCGACGACCTGCTGAATATTCAGCATTGCAACCTGCAATGCCTGCCGGAGAATTATCAGATGAAGTATTACCTGTATCACGCTCTGTCCTGGCCGCAGCTGAGCTACGTGGCGGAGGACGAGAAAGGAAGGATAGTGGGATACGTGCTCGCCAAGATGGAGGAGGATTGCGAGGACAACCCGCACGGCCACATCACCAGTCTGGCTGTGAAGCGCTCTCACAGGCGGCTGGGGATCGCCCAGAAGCTGATGAACCAGGCGTCCAGGGCGATGGTGGAGTGCTTTGGCGCAAAGTACGTATCGCTGCATGTGCGCAGGAGTAATAGGGCCGCCCTTAACTTGTACACGAGCAGCTTGCAGTTCGAAGTGTCGGAGGTGGAGCCCAAGTACTACGCGGACGGCGAGGACGCTTACGCCATGAAGCGCGACCTCACCAGCTTCCATCACGAAAAGGCTCTCCGGGATAGGGCGCACAAGGAGGGTAATGTTCACACGCACCTCGGCAGATGCTGTGGCGATCATTCTTAGTCTACTCACTACCTGTTGCTGCTGCTGCCGTCGTCGTCGTCGTCGTCGTCGTCGTCGTCGTCGTCGTCGTCGTCGTCGCCGCCGCCGCCGCCGCATCGAGTCCAGTATGTATACCTACGCTGTGTTCGCTCACGCAGGAACTCGAGTCTTCAAGGGGGTATCGCCGAATACCGAGCTGAACACGGATTCTTCGTGTTGTCTCTGCAGGAGAGAGAAAACCTCTGCTTATCAAAATTCTACCTAGTACGTGTAAAAAATATTGTATATGCGACTGTGTACGTGGAGACTACCTGTTGTTGGGATCTATGCGACGAAATGAGGTTACCAGTTTGGTTCCGATTTGTGTACATGAGTTACCGCCCAAGTTTCTCATCCCGATGGCGCACACCGTGATGATTCGACTTGCGGATTTTAAACATGAGAAATAAAGGTTTCTGGAGAAGCTGTCTCTCGTCGTCTCTTTTCATTATTTCTCGATTCTCTCTCTATCTCTGTCTATTTCTCTCTCTCTCTCTCTCCCTCTCTTCCATGAATCTTTATTGAAAAACGATCGAAACCTATAAATGTACAGATAACGTGTGTCAATATGTGCAAAAATTAATCCTTGCGGGATCTTGGTGGATCGGAGAGCGTGTCGCGAAATACGGTCGAGGAAATCAACGTTTCTGCGGAGGAGCCACTGAAAATGAGAATTCGATTTTATACAACTTCCCTTTACTTGCGTTTAAAGTTTCGAGTCTGTGAATAGTAGTCTCTCGCCTAGACACCTCTCTCGAATGCTTTGTATCCTTTTCAGGTATATTTCGGCCTTAAAAATTATTTTTGACATTGCACGATATTCAAACGAGTTTACTCCGCTATTGCATCGGCTATATCAATGCGCTCATGTGTACATATTCTGGTTTTGTAATATGAATAATTATTATGTATATATATATATATATATATATAATATATGTATAAATATATCTATGTACAAATAAGGTGTTCTTAGAAGGTAACACAATTCAATTCAGCTTGTGGCGCGTCTCGATCTAGCGAAAGAGCGCAATTATTGTTCGGTACAACGGCAGGATTTCTCCAATGACAAAACGAACAGAGAGAGAGAGAGCGCTCTCGCGCTCACCATATACCGAAAATACGATTCTAAGCGTCATAAGAAAACGATTCGATGTATGTGTGGTAAAGTTCCTCTAAGGATATCACGCGTGTATTAAACTTGCCGTTCTGCAACAAAGTGTGCGTAAAGTACGCGGCAAGACGTAAACGGTAAGCTAATTAACCGATTTACGGCCAATTATTCTTGGGCCGTGAGAGAATCCAATTGGTTAATTAGCTTACCGCTCATGTCTGGCCGCGTACTTTACGCCATTGTGGAACGGTCTTTACATCGAGAGTTCTTCCTCTAATTTTTCTTCTCGTGTAACTTTAGAACAACTACTCTCGACACGTAGTGTATATATGCAGTTCGTAAGTTGTACAATAATAATAATAATAATAATAATACAAAATATCGTTACGTACATACGCGTTATGAGGGGACGAGAGCGCTCAGTTGACGCTCCTGCGAGGTCTCGGGGCGGTTCTACGCGGATTCCTTCACGCCGCGGAGACCTCACGGAGCGGTGTACGACTACGCGAAAGGATTCTTCCTTTCACGGATACCACCGTACATACAAAGAGAAATTACGACAACGCTCGACGAATTGGTGTTGTTTCTTCTCTCCCTCATACGCGCGATTGATGTCAGTCGAACACCTAACAGCCTGCGTTACAAAATGCGAAGGAAAACTATTCCACTCGAACGCCTACGGCACACGATACACACATCCGAGCGCGCGTGGGTTCAGCGCGAATGATTAAAAGCACCTATCGGTTCTTATGTATAAACCTTTGTTCGTCCTCATCGCGTCTAAATATACAGTAAATCCTACGTAATAGTAACTGCCTGCCATATGTGTTTATATATATATTACAAAAATGCGCCGCCAATAAATTATAATACAGGTGTCTCGTAAACGAGGTGTATAAATCCGCTTCTCTCTCTCAGCACGGGAGGTATGCTCTCGGGTGTATAATCTCTACAAAATAAATGTAAGCTTTTCCGTGAGGATAAATATCGCGAGGAGGGAGCATCGTCGTGTCTCTCGGTCGGTCGACGCAACAGCAAGTTGCCGGTGTGAGCCCTCAAGTTAAAGAAGAGAACGCCAAGAGAGATCGCATCTCACGGGGAATCCTAACGAACGCTCGCGGAATCGTTGGCGAAGCTGCAACGAAACGGCCGGTTGTGCCTCGATCACACGTCGTGCTGACGATGACGTGTGGCGAAACGCCGCTCACGGTGTCGCGCAATTTCGCGCATGAGCCGAGTTCGGTGGCTGGCGAGTTAGTTTTAAGTACACTTTCGCACGTATGGAGAAAATGCCATTGGAAAACGAGTGCGCCGCGAATCGGCGGTCGGACCGTGTGCGCTCGAAAATGATCAAGCCGTGGGTTAAGTTTGTTTTGGACGTGCCGAAAGCATCCCAGGTTGAGAAAAGGAAACCTGGTGGGAATCTATATAGGAAATCCATATGGATTCCCATGGTTCCCCCTGAGGATTTGGACCAAAAACTCAGATCCTAAGTAACAGTCCATGTGGGTTCCCACCTATGGATTTTGAATTTCCTATATGAATTTTGAATCTTCTACAGGGTGAACCACGCAACGTGATCAGTTTAGTTTATTCTGCTGTTAGTGGACCGCTTGAAAATTTTTTTGTCTACTACAACATAATTCAAGGTGAGCTTTGAGATCATCTTAAAGTTCACTTTGAACCATATGGGTTCTTATAGATTCTCACAGAAACCCAACTGGTTACTTTTTTTTTTCAACAGGTATTATCCCATCTTCTTTTAGCATGTAACGAACAATAATGGAATGACGCGTTCAGCATGGAAACGTCCAAAGCGAACTTAGCCATGAGGCCTGTTCTTTTTCGTTGAACTCGCTGAATCGCTGCATTAGTTTTAACTTGTACTAGTTTCTTTCTACTCTTTCTTCCATCTTATCTGTATATTCGTCTCTTTTTAAGTTCTATAAATGTACACTGGTTTAGCGAAAAGACCTATTATGTCTTCCGGGATCTCAACGTGGAGGTCACGTCTGATTTTGCGTAAATGCATGGATATCAAATGAGTACCAATATAAAGGAATCATGATTAAAAATTTCCGGTAAGTGACGCCGGGAATGAGAGCACATTGCAATTATATCTATTTAAATTTCAATTATTGAAAATTTCAATTAATATACCAAATGAGAATTTCGACTAATATTTCTGAAAAATATAAAAACACTGGTAGCCATTTTCCACGAAAATTCTGGATGTCTTTTACGTGTAAACAGCGACCTTATCGTTCGAGGGAGACTCACGAGTACGTGCACTCGTCGAGATAAGTCTCAACAGGGACGACAGGTTGTAAATTCGATCCGCCGCCGACGGCACGGCTCACAGTTGTGCGCTCATATTATCAATTCGCTGTTATGGAAGAGCCGTAAAAAGGCCTGGGCGCCCGAAAAAGTCGTAAACCCGGCGGTAAAAAAGCTTCGTATAAAATTCGTTTAAAATCCTCCTCCAAAAATCCGTGCGTAACAAGTAGTGATCCGTTTCTGTCTCCCGTTCTCTTTCTCTCTCCTTGCAGGGTTTTTGTATCCCGGATCGACGTGAAACTTGTTACCAGCAGCGGAACTGGACTACGTTCGGACTTCTTGGTGTTAAGTTCTTTTTTTTCTCTCCTCGTTGCGAGAAGAGGCATGCGCTTAAACCTCAAGATAGAACATGCTCGTTCCGCGATTCAGCGTGTCGAATAACGTTGCTTTAATATCGAGCTTCGATCTCGCCTCCGAGTGTAAAAAGTAACCGGGCGGTTCTCCCCTCCGTAGAAGTTAAAGGTGAGACTAAAGTCAGTTGTCGCTGGCGGAAACGGCTCAAAAAAAAAAAGACACGAGTACGGAGGTTTCGTCTAGTTGTTCGCGCGCGTATGCCCTCTACTGTGTATACGTACATTTATAAAACTACTAACACACCTTTAATCCTCGCCGGCGTCGTACACGTGTTTCGGCTTGGCGAGAAACGCGCGGTGCACTCGGCCGAGTCGCAAAATTCGCAGGAGCCGTGCCTCAAGGAGTGTCACACGTGTGCCGGGGAGCTATCGTCGTCGTCGTCCTCCGCGCGTCTCCATCTTAGCGAACGACGTGTACACGGCTATGTGTGTTCTCTACGAAAGATTACGATGCTTACATTGTTTCACGGTTACGCAGTTACAGGGATACTCGTTTCTTTAAGATTGCGGGCTTCCTTCGTTTCCTTAACTTATCTATATACCGGAGCTTTGGCAGTAGCAGGTTCCTAGGCCACGGACTCTCTCTTTATTAACGATAAATGCGAAGGGTTAATAGCTGCACGACGCGCGCACACGCGCACACACCGCGATGTGCGTGCGCGTAGCAAGCCGCGTTTTTGTTTTACGGGTGAAACGCATTGTGTTTGATTATTTCGCCGTTTGGAATTGAAAATACTATCCACCGCGATTCCAAACGAAACTACTACCTTTTGCACTAGTGCTTGGTTGCCTCTCCGGAAAAGAGAGAAAGGCGCTCCCAGGACTATCGTATTTCTCGCCCGTGCGCTGAATCTCGAAATAATAACAGGAGCTGCCACGTGTCTTCTCGTAATCTCGCAAGACGATGCTTCGAAGGTCGCGAAAGTTACCTGAGACAGACACTTATATGATTCATCTTTACGTAACACGGCGGCAGCTCGTGATCTCACGAACGCGCCAGGGAATTCTATCGCGATTCGCTCGAAGCTTCTCGACGGGGGAGCCGAGACGGTGAGATTTCGCGTGCGAGTCTCCGAGCATCGTTTTCGACGAATTAGCTACGACTCGCTCGGTGTTGTTGAAACCTGATCGCGCGTTAAAGTCTAAAAACGCCTCTCGATCTTCCTCGGTCTCCGCGGTCTCAAGATAAGCGAGAGAGGAGCTCTCGATCGCATTTGAATTCGAGGAACTTGTGGTTTCGCGGTCCCGTCGTTGTCGTCGCCGTCGTGACGATGATCGTCGGGGTTTCTCTTCAGGGCTGCTGAGCGGCGTGTATCATGGCGACCTTGAGATCCTTGGCCAGATGCGACACGTCGACCACGCTGTCGACCATGTCCTGGACCGCGCTGACACTCGGGAAGAATTGGGCGGCCTGCTTCGTCTTCGACACCGTCTGCGCAAGAGCCTCGTTCAGGGCGTTCGCGCACTGCAGCACACGCGTCCGCACGTCGTTGCGCGTCACGTTCCGGTGCACCGTGTCGCCGATGTGCACCAGCCGGTGAGCGCTCAGCACCACGAATTTGCCGTGCGCCAGGAAAACCTGTAGGACAGCCCACCCCATGTTACTTCATTGATTGATCGTGTTTAAAAATACATAAATATTAATATACATTTTGATTGGAAAACGGAAAGAACTTTTGCATCAACCCAAAACATTACTATTTATAAAGGCAGATTATTTAAGTCCTTAAAAATGAATCTTTTTCCATTATTTTATTAATTATTCATCTCTCATTTTATAATATAAGAATAACATTTAGTTATCCGCGTAGAGTCTCTTCATTTGACAATTCTCTGTTCCGCCATTTTTTTATCAAATGAAGAACTAGATCAATTACAGAGAGAAGTCAGACATGTCCAGACTCTTGTTTGAGTAACTTTTGAGGACTTGAGTAACTCTAGTCGATACCACTGCCGAGTCTCTACCAACATACTCACCTTGGGTGGTTGATTGTGCTCGACCGTTTGCAGGAAGGCGTCGATCGCGTGAGTCAGGTGCGCGCCGTGCGTGATCACCTGAGCGGCGTAAAAGGCTAATAGTTGCTTGTCGTTCGGATCCATGGGCGTCGGTGTCGTGGGTGCCATCTGAATCGCCGCATTGTCCGCCTCAGACACCAGCAGGTCGTAATTGTTGCGCAGCTCCTGCGGCAACGAGGCCCTCAGCTCCTCCCGTTGCTTCGCCACGACCTCCCGCGAATCCAGATTCACGTAATCGTAATCCTCGCCGGCGCCGCTGTTGTTGCTGCTGCCCGTGGAGATGATGGAGGCTCGTTTGAAGAGCAACGTGGAATTCCCCTGTACGCGCGCACACACACACATGTATAGAGAAAAAGAGATAGGAAATCGTATCGTTGATTAAACTAATTTTCTATCCAACTAAATTCTCCTAGTTATCATTTCAACGATGAGATAATTATCAGCGACTATTCGAGACTGGAAGCCGTTAAAAACGTCACGGTGCTGCGAGAGATACTCACCTGAATGAAACTAGCAACCTGACGAACGTCTTCCGTGAGTGCCCGGGCGCACGCGATCAGCTGATCGAGGGGATCCGGCTGTGCAGGTGGTAATAACGAGGGCGGGGGTCCATTAGTAGGTGTCGGTGTATCGCCACCGCCACGACATAGCTTACTCGCGTCCCATTCTATCGTGTCCAATTCGGTAGCGGCTTCCTGCACGAGCTTGTCGGAATCACGAAGCGCCTTCACCAGCGGCCGTAATTTCGTCGCCAGACCCTTATCAGGGGCTTTACCCGCGTTACCCAACGTACCTATGCGAGAGGTGCAATTTTTGCAACGGTCATGTTCACAACAATGAAGTCTACGAGAACATTTTCACGAGGAACGTGTATAAAATTCACCAACTAAATATAGAAAATAATTAATTGATTAATTTCGGATGTTGAATTTAAAATGTCGAGAATGAAAAATTCGAAAAAAAATGCCACAATTGCGGAATCTTTATTTTGTGGGAATAAAAAGTAACGTAGAGGATGTCACTATCGATTTTTCTTTTCTTTTCTAATGAGAAAAGCAAGTAAGCGAAAACGATGGATCACCTTCGGCAAACTCGGCGAGATCATGGAGAGACGTTCTCAGCCTGAGAGCGGCCAGCCTGAGGTCCATGAGAGTGGCGTCCAATCGCTGCGGCGTTCTCCAGCCGGGACTCACGAAGCCCAGTAGCCTCGCTATCGCGGCGGACGCCTCGCTCTGCAACCTCTGCAGACCCTCCAAGGCGGAGTCCAGTTCTAGCGGGAGCTCCTTGCTCACCGGCACGTCGTAGATTTGTTGCGTGGGCGGCGGTGGTGTCGGAGTCTTCGGTATGGGAGTGTTGTGCCGGGACGGTAATGAGGAGGCTGGAAGACGTGGTCGGGGTACATCGTAATCAGGAGCGGCCAAACTCGATCTGGAATACAGAGAACGTCATACATGGGGCGAGCGTGAAAACAGATTCGGAGCGGGATTCTTTTCAGATTCATTATTAATAAATGGTCGTGAAAACATACACAACGTTCTTACCCTTTTCAGTGCTCCAAGGTGAATTTTCACCAATTCCGGTTAACCTAACCGACCGGTTAATTCTACGGAATCGACCAACTGCATTGATCAGTTTAGCTCATTATTATTAATTAGCCAGTGCGATTGGTCAATTCCGTGGAGTTAATCAATCGATTAAGTTAACCGGAATTGGTGAAAATGGGCATCCTAAGGGATGGTATCGAGATTTCCGTTTGAAATTGCAAGAACGATGCGACGGCGCCTTTCAGACTTTCATCCTGAATCTAAGCTAACTACCGCCGTGTAGTTTCTAAAATGATTTAAGATCCGAAAGGCGTACTCGCAGCCGAGTTTCGCGAGACATTTTTTACACGACGACGTCGTTACGACACCCTTGGAGCGCAGAGGGTTAAAGAAGTATAAGTAAGGTATCACCATCTCCGGCTCCTGGAGACCGTAAAAATTTCAAACTCTCACGTCCTACTTAGTGCCAACTTTATTTTAAATTTCACACTTTACAAGGTTCTTGAAACTTTATTCAGTCCGTCGTTCATTTTACATGTGAGACTCCGGGACTTTTGAAGCCGGAGATTCCCGAATACTAAGCTCCAAGAGCGACCGAGGAAAATCCGTCGTAGTCAATGGCAGCAGAGAGAGAGAGAGAGAGAGAGAGAAGGCGGTCGTTATGCGACACACGTGGAATCCGGCCGAATAATGCGACGCATCGCGGAAATGCAAAGACGATACCTGTTCGAGCCGCTGAGAGATCCGTCGTTGGTGAGGCTGGAGGCTGAGCTGCTGGGCGTGAGGGGTTGTAAAGGTCGCGGCACGTCGTAGCAATCCAGGGGCGTAATGCCGGAGCCGGTGGAGCAATTGGAGTTAGGCGTGCAGGATGTCGGTGGCCGCGGGATGTCGTAGCACGACGGGGCCGGACTCGGGCTGCTCGCCGGTGACGGAATCACGGGAATCGCGCGCGGCGGCACGTCGTAGCACTCGTTCGTGTCGCCACCCCCGTTCGCGTTGTCGTTCGCCGAAGAGGTCGTCCGCGTGCTGCCGGTGTATCGTCCTGAGGGCGGATCAAGGTAACGACGTGCTTGAACCAACACCTCGACTCCAGAATCGCTCGAGTGTCTCCACCGTCGACCGTATCGAATTAATCTCGGGGGAATTAAGTTCCCCCCCCCCTCCCCCCTTCCCGATTCGAATTGGAGAAAGAACTTTCCTGTTTATCAACCCTTTGTTGTATAGTGACTTATATACGAGATACTCGCTTCTTTCACGCTTTTTCCATGTTTTTACGTATTACATAATTGGTTTCTGTAATATATTCGGCATCGTTACGTTCCTGAGACTAGTATGTATACGCGAATAATATAAATGTGTAATTGTTTTCTATTCTTTTGTAATAATAATTACGGTCACCGATGATCCCCACGGCGTTCAACGTGTTAATTAAACCACGAGAGATCGACAAGGAGGAAATAACATTGGCTGAATTGACGTGACGATGAACGGAGCAAACGCGCTTGAGCTAAAGGGAACAGAATATCTGGTAATTTCTCAGCACACTTCTAACGGGAAAAGAGAAATCTCGTTTCTCAAACACGCGTGTCAAATTTACGCCAATACGTCCAGGACCGAGAATTTGCTTGAAAGGGTCAGAAACTCCCCATCCACCAACGAAATCGCGCTCGATCCGTCCATTGTCACATTAATTCCACCAATCTTTTTCCTCCTCCTGCAGCTCTCGGCGCTCGATCTCGCGCCGAGAGGAGAGAGGGAGCGGGAGCGCGCGGAGTGTTAATCGATATCTCAATTAATGAATAAACTTTCGCAGACGGTTGCTTTATCGCGACGAACGGCCGCCGACTGTAGCTCTCGCGGAATAATACGTACCCGTATTGTGCGAGTGCTCATTGTTCGAGTTGAGGGGTGAATCGTGTCTGGAGGGTGGCGCGGGGCTGCCCCGGCTCGCTGGGAGGTCGTAGAGGTAGACATCCCCGCACTTCTGCGGTGTCACAACCTGCGGATCATCGAGAGCGGACGAGCGATTAATTATATCCCGGCTAATTGTCACACGCTCGCGTTGCCGTCAGTTACGCGTCTCACCAGCTGCACGATCGCTCGCAGCTGCCGTTGCCCGTTGCAGCAGTTGGCCCCGCGATCGTCTCAACCGAGTGATCGAACTCCGCGGGAAATTGCGTTTCTTTTCAGATCGACGCGGCTCTGAAAATGCAGTCGAGTAAGCGCGATCTCACAGCCGCGATGGAACTCGGTAACGAAGTTACCCGTGCGAACGCCAATCAGCTGTTACTCTTTCCGCCAAGTAATCTCCCGAGGACTTCGTTCGAGCGCGGTTACCGCAGTCGGGGATTAATTTCTACGAGATCGCTAATTGAGTTTCTTGCGAAGAACGAGATAGAAAGAGAG
The DNA here is from genome assembly GCF_001313825.1 of Dinoponera quadriceps. Classification (NCBI taxonomy): domain Eukaryota; kingdom Metazoa; phylum Arthropoda; class Insecta; order Hymenoptera; family Formicidae; genus Dinoponera; species Dinoponera quadriceps. The sequence continues at coordinate 103,077 of NW_014558538.1, forward strand.
AAAGAGAGAGAGAGAGAGGAGGGGAGTCCCGCGGGAGAAGGACCGTTTCGACTTTCTCCCTCCCTGTCTATCAGCAAAATCGTCGGATCCTTCGGGATGAGAACACGGCGTGAGAAACGTTGTTACTTACGCAAATCTCAACGCTCTCGTATCGTAAAATTAGAGGCGTAATCACCGATCGGATCTAATAACCGCCGGCGAACGGCGCGAGCTTGCACATTTCGGCCGTTGAACCGTCCGGGAAAATGTAATTTTGCTGATAAAACGACGAGAGGAGAGACGGCGATACGAAGCGCCGCGCAGCGGGTAAATAGCGGGGAAGGAAGAGGAACGCGGAACATCCCCCGAGAGAACGTAATCTCGGGAGCTCATCGGTCGCTGCTTTGCAATAATACAAGCTCTCCTCCAACCCTTATGTTACGCTCAAGCGCACTTTTCTTCGACTCTCTCTCTCTCTCTCTCTTTTTTCACCTTTCATACGCGCGCTTTCCATACACGAGCGACAGATAAGAGTCACGAACTTTCTCTCGTGTAGAAAATTTGCACTACCGTCGTTTCCTTCGACGTGTGAGGAGAAGGAACGTCAGTAAACACGTGTCCTTGCATCGTGGATGAAAACTTTTGTGAATATTACGTTGTATGTGATATTTTCATTAATTATCATATATATAATTACTAATAATTATATTATGCATGTAATTATATTGGGTTGATGCAAAAGATCGTTCTATTAAAAATTAAAATGTATATATAATATTTATTTTTAAATAACCAATCTCGATTAAGTACGCGCTATTTTGCTCGATGATCTGTTATCCCGCTGTTAGCAGCATAATTACATGGTCGTAGAAACCCTGGGGAAGAACTGATGGAAGAACGGAACGAACTTTTGTATCAACCCAATATATATATATACAGGGTGTCCCAAACCAACAGGAACAGACTTTGCGAGGACGTGTAGATTAGATTGAGATGAACAAATGAGCCCTGTACCTTTTCGCAAACAACACGCCAAATTTCGAGTTATTAATTATTGAAAATGGCCATGTATAGAAGAATTCTATAATAACTCAAAAATTTGTCATGTGCAAAATAGTAAAGGACTCTTTTATTCAGAGTGGCCGGATCTACAAATATGTAACAGCTGTTGTATCTAGCGACAGACATCAGTATATTGAACTTTGAACCTGTCGCTACGGGCAACAGCTGTCGGATACTTGTAAATTAGGCCATTCTGAACAAAAAAGTCTCTTGCCATTCTGCAAATAACACTAAAATTTTTGAATTATTAATTAAAGAAACCTCTATAATTTATTTTCAATAATTAATAACTTAAAATTTTGCATAGTTTGCAAAGTAAAATAGCAGATGACTTTTCTGCTCAGTTTACACTGTTCTACGTTCAGACGAAGGATTGAAAGGTAAGTTTCGGTCACCCTATAAATAACATGTGCCATTATCTGCGAGTATATTATTATCGCATAATCTAAGTTTCCCCTGAAAAATAACTGTCGCGTATTTTCCCCGGGCACGAAAGTACACATTTCGGGGAATAAGCCGCGCCATATCAGTAAAATCAAATTTACGATACACACACGGCGGTAAAAATGCAGAGAAATTAGAGCTGCATCGCGACGTTGGAGGAAACGCCGGACACGCCCAGTGCATAAAATGGAGCAGCCTCGACCACGATATCGTGGTAAAAGCTCGCGCGCCGACCCTCGGCAATCTGTAATTTCCCGTGGATGGCCGGTTTCGTTGCCGAAGTGGAACAGCCGAGGCTTTTACTCACGACTAAGAGTTTTCGATCGGAGAGAGACTTATCGCGTATTCCGCGGGGTTGCGGGGAGGAAGAGACGCGGCAGCCTTAACGTTGCCCTGTTCAGGATTGCCGAGGATTCGACGGAATCTGGGTCAGTTGTTGTAGTTGGCAAGCGGACAAGGTCCACCCATCCTACGTCTTCGAAACCGCCCCCGACAAATCATTTTGACCCCATTCGGCTCGTCGGTCGAGAGAAATTCACGACGATTTAAATCGATGCAAAATTCAAATCAACCCAGAGGAGAAATCGAACTATAAGTGTGTGTGTATGTGTGTGTGTGTCGCCATCTATGAATAAACAATCAGCGATGAATCAACCAGATGTCGTTGATTAGCCAAATGTCATCATGAGAGGGTAGAAATCGGACGACTGAAGCGTCGTCGTCGTTGTCGAGGAAGCGCGGCCGCCGAACGTGCTCCGCGTGAATTAAAGCTGCACGCGAGTGTTCTTTGTTATTATGAATCGAATAGTACTATCGTAGTGGAGTGTAGTAGTGGAGGTGCGGGGGTGCGAGAGCGCTGGGAGAGGGTGGCGCGGGGAGGAGGGAGGGGTGCTGGAAGGTTGGAGCGCGCTCGAGAGGCCTCCGCTCCGAACCGAAGAGAAGGGAGTGGAGTACGGTCAGAGGGGTATAACGCGTCGGTCGATACCGGCGTCGTGGCACTAACTGTGAAAGGCATATTACGCCACGACGAGCGTGCGGGAGAAAGCGCGAGAAGAGAAGAGAGCGGAACAGTGGCGGATTTAGAGCTCGGCGGACCCCAAACGAAACCGGAGGATACCCGCGTTCCCTGCACTCGGAATCTCACAGCCGTGAAAGCGATTTTTGGAGCGACGGTATCGCGGAAAATGGCCATTCGGGGAATCGAGCATCTCGCTGATCCAATTATCCTTGACAATTATAAATTTTCGGGGTTCGGAAGGAAACTCTCGGCGAAGCGAGACCGTTCGGTAGGCGGTTGTCGAAAAATCCGTCACTGCGCTGGTGGCAGACAGTGACTTTATCCGGCCCTGATAGGGGTGAGAAGAGAATGGGAGGAAGAGAGAAATAAAAGGGAAAGGAAAGAGAGAGAGAGAGAGAGAGCTAGGGGGGAAGATAGAAAGACGGTTTCCATGGAAACGCGGAAGGAGGCTTCCCACCATCTGCGGAACTGGGACTTTCGGCCTGTCTCAGGCAGTGATAAGAATTTTCCGGCACGATCGCGGGAGGCTTTTCCTTATTTATCTTAACGACGTGACAATGTGACACGCGCACGGTGTATGTGGTATCGGTGTCGAGAAAAATTCGTAAAATCTGGCCCAGTGTCGCGAGGCAAGTGCAGTTGAGAATTCGCGCGCCTACGCGAAATTCGTCCGGCGTGCCGGTTTCTCCACTCGGGCGAAAAATCTGCTCGTCTCACGCGAATCCGTGTCGCTGTTTTAACGGGCTTTTGTCGCGATGAGTTTCGGTAACGGCCGCATCCACGTCGACTAATAAGCTCGACACAATCCGGCGTACATCGCGCACGCTACCTGGACGTAAGCGCCGGCGAAGTCGTAACCGCGCTAAACCCCGCCGCTCATTGTAAAGCACTCGCGCAACTTATGAACTTTTCCGCGCGGAAACGCGGCGCAACGCGAATGGCAAATACACCGGGAAGGAAAGGAGCAGTTTACGTGTAAATAAGCGACGCTGTAAAAACAGCCACGCGAGGAATAATCGCGTGAAAAGAAACTGCGCGGATTCTCCGGCGGCGATAAGACGAAACAATCGTCTCTCGAGAGACACGCATCGCGATTAACCCTTCGGCTACTAAACCACCACTACAGAGGCTTCCCTCTAACTCATTTTGTGGGATCGAGCTATTAAAGTGCTTTTCTTCTGTAAAGTACCAATACTCGAATATGTACCTTTCATTCATGGTCGGAAGAGTAAATATTTGTAGTTAAAAACCAAAGCCAAAACAATAAAATGAAAAAGGTTTAGATATATGTTCGGATATACTTTTACCTGAAGTATTCCAAAACCACTATATATCGTTGCCGGATGAAAATATCTCCAATTAGTACTTTATGTTACATTATATTAACATATTATATTAGATTTAATGAATTGCATAGTATGAAACAATGAAACGCCGATGGCGATATGTATAGTGAAATATTGTGTCGCTTTCCGCGGCGGAGCTGCATGTACAACAGCAGTATAGCTTTTCGTACAGGTCTGTGATAGGAGAAAGGATGTATATATAGAACGGGATTGTAATATGGAACTCGCACTTGTGCTAAAACTGTTTGAAACTATCGGCAGTTACACTCGTTAGAAACATTATCTTCCGTTTGAGGCACTCGAGAGTGCCGGCGTTAAAATGAACGCAGCATTTAGACGTGTTAATCAATGTTTCGGTTTACGAAAGTGCAATGTCGCAAAGTAAGATTTAACAATTTTTTCGTATGTATATCGTTAAGCGTATATTAAATATCTGTCTTATGTGTCGGATAATGCCAATAGCAAGATTAAAGTGTAAAAAGTGGTAGATTAATTATTTGGAAGTACATCTGCTACGTTCGAAATTAATCGGATTGCATTGAAAATGGCTGTTGGTCACAGTATGGAACGTCTCGTACTGCAGACAGTCTGGCGGTTTTGTCGAGAAAGAGGAAGTTAGGTGCCAAGCTGCTGCAATGCCAAGAACGATTTTCTATTTTTGAAGAGATTATTTATCTTGTTATATATAATTTCATATTTAAATGTGCGCTGGGTTACTCGATCCACTTTTTGTCACTTTGCAAAAATATATATTTTATTGTCCTTCTTATATATATAAATACATTGAAAAAGGTTAAGTAAATATTAAAAAGCCCATAATATTATTAAAAAATAATTTTTCTCTTTAATTTATCTGCTTCTCTCATATTAACACATTTGCTCGGATCCCCAATTGACACGTGTTGACAAAAATGTACATTTTAATAGTCGTATGTTTGGCCTTAATAACTAATGGTAACGTATTCTCGGATGTGCGTGCTAACATTATTATCGACTATTGTCACTCAATATTTAGATTTTAAACTATAATTGTTCTTTTAATATTTGAAACCGTCCGATATTTATATCCTTTCCCAAGAGTCGATTATCGCCGTTTAATGTTGCGACTCGTCGATTCCGCGCGACGAAGTACTAATAAAAATATCAATAAATCCATCCGATTAATCGGGGAGCGCGGGAGATGAGCGGTCCGATGTCGTGGGGCGGAAAAAGAGAGATAGAAAGATATAAATCGCGCACGATACAGGAACCCCGAGCCGCACGGACGATCGTATGTGCGCGCGCGCGCGCCGCTTTATTACACGAGATAACATCGCTTATTGTCTCTTTAATAAACGGCCGTGATGGTCCCTCGGCGAAGAAGCAGCAGCTAGCTACTGTCGCGGCTCCTGACGAGTCTTCGAGTCCTCGGGAGTCGAGTTTGGCCGGCTCGGTCGCCTCGAGTCACTCGCTAAAGCAGTGATTTACGTTCGTTACCCAGCGGACGCATCGCGATATGAGATTGCTTTCTTTCCCCTCCCTCCCTCTTGTATCGCTTTCCCCCTGCAGATTTCCGGACGACGAATTTGCGGAAAGTCGCGTCGGCGTCCGTGTGATTCATTCGGTCTGTGAGAAGTTTCCCCGGAGAAGCGAAAGCTTCGCTCGAATCCGTTTGAATCCGATCGAGTCCGATACCGCGAGGAAAAAACATGGCATTTCCGACCGGCAGCGGACTTCGCACCGTCGTGTCTCTCTGTTTATGCAAATGTTCGTTAGTTTCTCACCCGACGAGTGGACAATCCCACGCGCACGCGAGTTTTACAGTTCGTTGATACCGGCGGTTAAAGACAACCCGCCAGCAGCCCACGTAGCAGACAACTCCCGTCTCGGCCGAGTCTGTCTTCCTCGATCTCTCCGCGCGGGTCTGTCCGCTGCCTCTTTCTCCTTTTTCCATGCCATTTTCAGCCGGTGCAACGGCTGGCGATGCCTACTCGCCATCATCTCGGTGGCAGTCTCAAGGAGCGCGCGTGCCCCGGGCGAGAAATCGGTTGGTTTTTGTTCCTCGCCGTTCCGAAGAACCTTCGAAGGTACCGGCAGGATATCGCCGGTAGCCGCAGGACAAACACACGCCGCTCATCTCACCTCGGAATTGTCATCTCGCGAACCGAGCGCGAATATAAAGCGTCCTCCTTTGACGTTTGAATGCGACCGACGATTGCGAATTGGTCGTAAGGAGATAGGAATCTTTGATGCATTTCATGACTCTTTCGTGCCTCTTTCGGTGGCCAATCGCGGACGTTGACGCGTAATTTAAATCCTCGTGCGGATCAAAGGATCGGCTAATCGATGAAAAATGAAAATTGAACACGGCGGAAATAATAAAAATAATAGCATGAAGGTAATAAAGAGTAATGTTTCCATAAAAATTCAGGTCTCGGAAAGCTTTCGAGAGTAGCCAATTAAATTCGCATAAATTATCACGCTGCCGCGGAGCGAGATTACGCGCTAGACACCCGCGATTCCGGCTCTCACCCGGCCCTCGTGGTCGGGAAAATCATCGATTCCTCGAGTCTCTGTGGCACTTTTCGACTTGCGCCTACATTCCACCGCCCATGCGGAAACGCGCTCGAGCCGCACTTGCTGTCGCGTCCGAGCATATCGAGTACGTGGACTGGACATACGTTACTGGTCATGTCGCGGGCGACCAGCGAGGCGAACGCGCCACGATCTGGTTATTCTAGTTAACATCGCTGGTGCATGAAGCTCCTTTCATCCGTGTCGCGGTCGTGTTCCCGCAACCTCTCGCGTCTTCTCGCTCTCCGCACACCCGGGACGCATCGGCGAAATTACGAGCCGCGAAGACGAGCCGAGTTCGCACAAACGGGGAAAATCGCTCGTATTTTTCAAGCCGTTGTTTCACGCATCTCAGATCGCCAACGAGCTAAAGAGGAGACGTCCGGTCTCTGGAAGAGGCCTATTCGCAAAAACCGCACGTTATTCCCGGGCTAGTAGTCGGCGAGAGAGAGAGTGCGCAACCGAGGAAGGGAACGCGCACGTACACGCGTATAGACGTGACAGACGCACGTATATGCGCGTGCACACGCATTCGATGAAACACGCCCGCTCTTCTTTGAGCCTAACCGCTCTAGACATTCCATCGAGATGACTCCGGGGATCCCACTTTGTGTGTGCGCGCGCTACGTGCGCGGGTGTGCGGTTCCCACACGCATTCACGTCTCGCGGAGACGACCGGCGGCAGGAGAGACCAAAGAGAGGCTGAGATGCACACAGTCGACGTCAGAGAGCGGACATTGTGTGTGGGACCGGCGGACATATAAGGGCAAGCGTGGACCTCCGCGCGAGAAAGGACAGCTCCTTGTAGGGTATCCTGCGGGATCGACTTCTCGTAAATGCGGGGTGCGCAGGACGCGATGCACGCCGCGCGATGCGACGTGACGGTATGCGACGACGTACGTCGCTGCGGCGATGCCAACGGGAATGGCGAGGCTTTTTCTTTTTTCCTTTTTCAGTAGGAGCGGACTTTTCGCCCGGGGTGGTTTCGAATTTATGTCGATTTCGGGGCAAATCGTTGGGTACGTATATTTGTATGGGCGAAGGCAAACCCTTTCTCGTCTCTGGACGCAATCCGGAGGACAGATTCAACGTTCCAATCGACCGTGCTGTCATATTCATTCCACCGAATTGATGTCGGCGACAGATGTTGAACCGCGTATCGGGGGCAGATACAGCGGCGGCTGCGACGACGGAGGCGGCAGCAATGAAGAGCCGGACGAACCAAGTGGCAGTCAGCTGATTTTGACAGATCCCGTTTCAGCGAGCGGGGAGACGCGAAAGATCGCCCTCACGAGGCTGCCGATGCGCCCCATTGTGTGATTTCCCGCGATGCAGGGTCTCCCAAATTGTAGCCAACGTGGCCGATTGCGATCTTTCCGAGGAAAAGTTATGAATAGCCCGGGAAACATGCCGAGCTCGCGTTCTTCGAAACACGAAAAGTATACTAACCGACAGAACAGCCATATCACGCAATGAAATTTAATATACAGTGTATAATTCCGTGTTAAATTTGACACACTATACATGCCCCAAATTTTTGTATCGATTTAACACAAAAGGTAAATATATTGAAAAATAATACAAATATTATGTAAAAAATTAACAGAAAATTAAATATTCATAATACGTTAATCGACACTGAAATATAAAGTGTTTTAACATTTACAAGTGTTATTTTAAAACTTATATATGTTGAATATCAATTAAACACAAAATACTGAAATAACATGAACACAATTAATAATTAATAAACAATTAATAAATTAAATACGATGCAAATACGTTTCACATCTGTTACGTTCAAATTTGCTCAGAAACGGCGATAGTTCTTTTTTTCCGGGCCAATTAGATATCTACGTTTGGGAAACCCTGCTGCAATTGCGTTTACACAATCGATCGATGGGGAGCAGAGAGCTCCCGTTGTGTCGCGCGCGCCTTTTCAGATCGCGGATATATTAATTCGAGAAGCCAGCTGTCGCAGTCGGGCCAATAAAATGCTATTCAAATGCGCGGCACTGAAGAATTATAGTCGTAAGGGCGTATTCATGCGTCCATTCAACCCTATCCATGGACTTTTCTCCTCGTGGGCGTAAAGAAACCGCATTTAAAGATCCGTAAACAAACGCTTAACGACTGTGCATTGTAGCCGTTTCGGCGATTAGATATATCTATATTTTAATCTCTATATATATCTATATTTTTTTATTCTCTTCATATATCTATATTTTACTCTCTAAATCGCTCGTGAAGCGAATTTTTCAGTTCGAAGCGAGTAAACATTCACTCGCGAGGCGATCGTGAAAATACACCGCCATTTAAAATCACAATTTAATATTTAACGTTGAATATTTAACTTGAAACGCGGAGTAAATTGTTAATCGATACTACCGAATATTTCAGTCGATTAAGGGACGTAGTATCCCATAAATTTCTTGGAGTGAAATCTCACTGAAAACGAGCGAAAGTACACTCGGTACGATTGTGAAAATACGAGGACGCTCGTAGGGGAATCACAGGGGAGTGAATATTTCAATCAATTAGAGTGAGCTTGTTCCATTGACGGCGGGGGTACATCGGATTTACTCTTCAATTTCGGACGAAAATATTTACTCGGCGATTCAAAGCGGAGGAATACACTCTATATATGATTGAAAAGTCATTCGACTTCGATTGGCTCGGCTGTCACTCGATTTTTTCGAGTGGAACCTTGGTACACGAAGAAATTTCGAGAGTACTCTCTCGGCGGATTTCTCTCTTTCCATTTTTCACCGCTTCGGAATTCACAAGCGTACGACGAATCGTTCGCCCTCGAGGTCTCCTCACCGCCCGGATAGCTGAGTAAAACTCACGGTCGAAGTCGGAATAAATAAAGAAATAAATACTATCGGTTGTCGTCAGGGAAGCTAATCGCACTCGCAATAAGAGACGTAGTGTGTGTACGGTGTAACGTGAAGCCCACTTCCGCGTGCTATTTAAGAATAGATTCACATTACAAATAACTCACCCTGTTAGGCTGCACATGCCAACTACGCCTCTTCCCATGTCTCTGCACGCCGTCCTCTGAAATGGTTAGGTCGGCCCTGCTGCCGACCAAACAGCCCCCCGTATCGTATTGGCCAACCAGAAGCCTCAATCGATTTCCTGGGCAGATACCCTACGGTAGAAAAAATATAATAACGTAATAACGGCTCGATTGTGTGTGTGGGGCTCGCTCGACGCGTGAGTACATTTTTCATCCGGCGTGTCTCGTTATTATTCTTTTTTTCGTTTCCCCGGCACAGAATTCGATGCGCTCGCGGTCAGAGAGTGTCCACGATTGACTTTCCTTGTCGGGGATCTTTCAACGAGCTTTTTTACATACGCTCGCCTGCTCGCTCGCTCGTTCGTCCACTCGTCGTTCTCACATCCCGTTACTTTTTCCTCGAGAGAAAAAAAGCGCGGGCTCACGCATCACGGAGGGGTGTGCGAGCGAGGGACAGCCCCAATTAGACGTCTGCGTATCCCGAGTTCCCCTCTCCCGTCTAATTCCGTAAAATCCAGCCGAAAATAAACGTCTCACCCTCCTCCCGTCGCGATGTCCTGAGAAGCGGACGGCGCCGTTAAATGGATGCGCATCGCATAACTCATACGTTCACCTCGCGGCGCGGAGAGTCTCGAGTGTGTTACAAAGTTGTAACTCATAAATCTCAAGACGCTACTAGGCTCTCGTGCCGCGCTCTCCGCGGAATAACGATACCGAGATTGTCAACGCCGTCACGTTTGCGTGGATCCCGGGTTCGCTTTTTAGCATTTTCCGAGATACTTCCCCGCGTAAATCGCCCGCTAAACTCTCACATAAAATCGCCAGGATATTGTACAGAGGAAAGAGTGTAGGAACGGAATGGTAATATGGAACTCGCGTTTGTGTCCTAAAACCATTCTTTGAAACTATCGGTAGCTGAACTTGTGAGAAACATTAGGTTCCGTTTAGATTAGATTGGATAGAAAATAGCTGTTGGTCAGAATATGGAACATCTCGTATTGCAGCCAATGTGACAATCTTGGCGAAAAGGTGGAGATTAGATGTTGAGCTACCGCAATGCTAAGATTAATTTTGTTTTTATTTTTAAAGAGATTATTTATCTTGTTATATATAATTTCATATTTAAATGCGCGTCAAGTAACTTGATCCACTTTTTTGTCATTTTGCAAAAATATATTTTTTATTATCATTTTTATACATAAAATACATTGAAAATGATTGAATAAATAACGGTAAGTTCATAACACCAAGTGTTAATAAAAAAAAATTTGCTCTGTAATTTATCCGCTCGTTCCATATTAACATCCCATTTGCTCAGATCCTCGACAGGTTGGTAAAAAGATGTACCCTGCCTTTTAACAGTTATATGTTTGGTTTTAATAACTAATAGTAAATATTTTCAGATGTATGTACTAACATTATTGACGATTATTCGTTCAATTTTCCTTTAATATTTAAAATCGTTCCACATTTACACCCTTTCTCCTATACTAAGTTGTTCAAGAGATTTCCAACGGTGGCCAACGTGAGATTGGTGAGATTAAACTCTGGTATTTTCTATTAATTTGTTTACCTCGAGAACAGGCGCAGTCGCATTCTCTCGCACGGAAGTGACACTTACAAAGTACACGGCGGACGAATACATCCGCCCGAGATAAACCGAACATTTTCCACTCGGTTAAAGAGGCAATCAAGCCGTGCTATCGGAAGAAGTGGCGCGAACTTTCCAGACCACTTAATAGATTTATATCGGTACATTCATAAATAATTTCCAAGAGGTGGGCAACTGCTTCGTTTATCACGAGCAAACGCGTTTTATGAATTATAGATGGGCAAGCACGACGCCTTGTTGAAAACAAAAACGAAGAAAAGGGAATGTCTAGTTAATAATATGTATATATATACTTTTTTTTTTATAGTGCCTGGGTATATCATATAGATGAGACTCCTAGATCGAAGGCAACTACGATGCTGACGGTGCACGATCGTTAGTCCCATTTCCGTGATAATAACGCTCGCCTCGTTATCCCTCGGAAATTCTCCGAGCCGCTTCGGTGCATCGACTCTTGCGCGCGTCACGTGAGACGCGCACGAGCAGTATGACGTTCTTAGGCGAGCCGCTCTCTCGCACAAGCGGCACAGCCGTGGAGCCGCGCGCGCGTTTCTCATCGGGACTTTGTGGTTTACAGGAACGATTAAAAATAATTAATTACCTGTCGTCCTCGCAGAGCGCACAGCCACCATCCTTCGAGACCGGCGGTGTTCTGCTCCAGCACGGTGAGCACGTCGCCCTTGCGGAAAGCTAACTCGTCGGGCGCCTCGGCGATATTGTCATACAGAGCTCGCGCTTTCACGCACTTTTGCTGTAACAGAGTAAGCAAAAAAATCACGAGATTAGCGCGACGCTGGTACTCTGCGCACAAATGGGTAAACGAATACTCCGCGAGATATCATTATTATTATTACTTTAATGAAGTTAATATGTTAGTCTCTGAAAGAGGAGTAACAATGGGTAAGCTAATACTTCGCGGGATATCATTATTATTATCATCATTATTTTAATGAAGTTATTGTTATTCTCTTTAAAAGAGGAGTGTCAATAAGGCCGTTTTATGGCCTTCGGAAAATTATATCGATCTGACAGTTTGAGAGCCCTGAGAAAGAGAATTTCTCTCTGTTCTTTCCAGACAAAACTATGGTTTGCGCTTTCGGATTCAAGAGTGAACTTAATGGATTCTACCATTGAGAGGGATGAATTCATTTTAATTGATTGAACTCCCTCCCTCCCCCCTCCTTGCTATTCCGAGCGGCTGTATTTTCACGACCGCCGTGAGTGAATTTTCCCTCATTCTGTGTGGAGATTTCGCTCCGAAAAGTTTAGAGAGTGCTACATCTCCTATTTTATTCCGATAGATTTACCCCGAGCCACATAAATTAGCCCGGCACTTTCCGCAACGGATGTGCGACGCACAGACACACACAGCAACACGGACAGACGACGGATCGTGTATCGGTGCCGCAGGAGCAATTGGTTTCATTCGAAAAGTCAATGAGCCGGTTTCCACGCGCGCGCCAATTGGGTACGCAGCAATAGTAGCAGCAGCGATGCAGCTCGCCGCCCTTTGGCCAATTTAAATCCATAAAATCTCCTAGCACCACGCGTCGCGCCATCCCTCGTCCATCTGTCGCGTCTATTTCGAGATACGGCGAACGGACGGACGGAGCCGACGTCTCTTCTGCCGTTCCGCCGGGAGGAGACGTAACGATCACTTAAACGTCCACCACGTCCCGAAGTGCAGCATACGATAGATGCGTTTTACGAGGAAGCTGCGGCCGGCCCCGTATCCACCCTCTCAAGTGAGTTCAATTGAAGCGCCTCCGTCGACGCGGCGGCGATGACGACCGTTCCCTTTACACGCACTTTTATTCCCCACTCTCCTCTCTCTTTTTTTCTCTCCTTTCCTTTTTATCTCGCGCCTCCATCGCCGTTGGCAAACAGTGATGTCATACGCGCGATCTTCGGCGGAGTTCCGGCGACAGCGGCGGCGCCGCGGCTCGGAATTTAATGCGCCGCTCGCGATAATTACGCGGTGTCGCGCGTCGCTAAATATAATTGCCCGTGCTTCCACGAAAGCAGCGTGGAAAATCGAGCTCCAAGCTTCGTACTTCGTTTGTTTCACCAACACGACACGTCGGATCGCGTTTAAGCGATGACGGAGACGCCGTCCTGTCTCGAGGGGGAGTTTCGAGAAAGGAGGAATCGCCCACGCGTCGCGTCGGATTTTCAAGGTGGAACTGCTTGCTCACCGGTAAGCGAACCGACAGTACGATTCGGTCTCTCCGGTCTCGAGAGCCGGGACAAACTTGTATCCTCACACCTCCCCCCCCGTGTCTCTTCTTCTATTTGTATCGACGTTTCAAGTTCATTGTACTGAGTGGACAGGTCGGATCGATGCTATTTTCGGAGCGGTCAGGTCGCTGTGTGAACCTTGCGAGTCCATCAAGAATGCAACTCGCTGCCATAAAAGGACGCTCGTCTGTCCCGAACGTTAAGCCAGACGCGCAGGTACATACACTTACGACCCTTTCACTGACAGGTTCCTCAGGTACAGTTGCGGCCGTCGAAGGCGAAGCGATCGAAGAGTCCCACATTGAGTCCCTCCCTGTCGAGCCGTTCGGTGTTGTTTTTTCCGCAGAAAATACCCTTCGCCTTGGCGCTTCGCGATTTATTTACCGATGCACACAGATGCATTCAGATGGGGACGCAAATTGTTATCGGAAGTGACGCTGAGTGCTTTTCGCAGCTGACGTAAGGACTTAACGAAGTTATTTCGGAGCGCAGCGTGAGAAATGCGATTAATTGTTTTCGTCACGCATCTTTCCCAGCCTCGCTCCATCTGTCGGACGGGTTAAAACCCCGGCCCTCTCAGGAACGATCGCTCGATAATTCACGTATGAGTAACTCGATTCATCGAGCCGTTTTATCGAGGGAGGGGCACGCTCCGCTGTTCGCGTTGCTTTCTCTGCATAATCCCATTGATAAGGATAATCGCGTCTATCCGAGCGAAACCGACCGAACTGAGAGGATCGAAACTCGGTCGAGTTACAATCGGTACTTTATACTTATTTCTCGCCTTTTTAACGTCGATTCACATTTCCCCCCTCCCTCGTTTTTTGACCGTGAAAATATACGTTATCCCGTATTAAAAAGGGGGAAAAAGGGAAAGAGAAAGAAATGGGATGATTATACAAAGGGCGTAAACGATGGCACGGACGGAAACTCATCGATCGCCCTTCACGCGGCACGTCGAATTTTCCGAAGCGCTTCTCGGCGGTGGTCTGTTTTGAAATTTAAATTACAGGGGATATCCAACGGTGTATGCATGCGCCACCCTTTTCTCTCTCCCCACCCACCCTCTCGTGCCCTGCACACGACGTGAGACGAACACGTGCTGCTCGAGAGAGGTAAGTAGCCTTATATAAATACCGCGTCCGGCGGAGCGTGTTTCGCGGAGGGTTAGAGAGCCGCCGGCTTTTGTAGACACGTGCCGTTCCAGGAGGCAAAACGTTACACGTTTACGTGGACTCTCCCCCTCTCTCTCGGTTTTTATCGTCGGTGTTACTGTTATCGCGCCCGACAATGTGGGTTAATGTGTTCCCCGACTGTATGAGAAAATGCGCCACCGAGCGCGTTTCCGACGTCATCGTTATTACGAGCGGACGCGAACGCGACCTTATCGCGAGCGCGCACTTTCGCATTTAACGTGTGCGACCCGTGTGCGACCCCGGTCTGACTTTGAACTTTTACGTCGGAGTGTACGGGTGTCCGTAAGTCCGTAATCCAATTACAAGTAGGCTTATAAACGATGGCACGTACTACGAGGGGTCTACAAGCGTTACTCGCGTGTAACGCTTGGGGTTAACGTTTCCTCGGAGCGAGCCAAGCGCGAATAATACGATTTAATTGTATATGTGTAACATCCACTTCAATAAAAAGATCCAAATTCGCGCGAGGAACAGTAGGATTTTTATTATTATAGAGGCAAGAGACAGCGATTGATCCGCGTCATCGTCGAAGACTCGAACGATGGCACTGTGGAAGGGATGCATTTTCCGACATGCCTAGGGTTGCCACCTCTCCGGTCGAAAGACAAAACCCCAATACGGCGAAATATGTAACCGATAAATAATGAACTCAGGGGAAAAGTCATTGAAAAACACCAAATATACTTTTAAAGTGAAGAAGCAACTGTTGAAATTTTGCTTTTGTTAAAAAATGAATAGCGAATGCATTTTGCTAGTCTAGTATGCAAAATGCAACGGTAATTGAAAGACTTTCTACTCCGAGATCTCACTTTGCCGATTTCCGAGTAGACGAACAAACTGGTGACAACCTTGTTCGTGCTCGAATGGTACAGAAAGACATTCTCGATCGAGAAACGCCGCAAGTAATTACAATCGACGGTCGAATGAGGCCCGACTGAGTCGAGGGGGGTCGGCATCTGGAAAATGAAAGGCTGCACACGTCGCGTGGCTGTATTAAAACGGCGGGAGGTCGTTCGTTCTTTCTTTCAGGTCGGCGACGGGGTGGTTCCCGCGCCGACGGAAACGATTGATTAACGAGGAACTCGCGTGCGCGACAATTACAGCAGCACGTCGCGACGCAGGCGAGCCGCCCGCGCGCCTCCGTGTCCGACGACGAGCGGGCGCGTGTGAAAATAACGCGAATGCCATTCACGAGTGCATAGAGCGTGTAACAACGCGAGACGACGCCCAGATAGGATGCAAACGAACGAACCTCGGGATCGATATCCCGCGGCCTGCGGTAAGGATCGCGGAATAATTCAAAGGACTCAGCATCGTCTTCCGGCGCTATTCGCGTCGTGATAAGAGCTAACGCTCGTGATTACATCGGGAGAGAGAGAGAGAGAGAGAGAAGATACCGTCCCCGAGAATTTCGGCACGTGAATGAACGTAGGCCATGGATGCATTTGCATAATTCAATTCCCGGCCAGCGGGCGGCGACGGAAGCCCCGTGAATTGATCTTATCCTGCGTCGTAGGGTGCGAGGTCTGCGCCGTACATTTCCCTCCGCTTATCTGCCGTTTTCGGAAAAGTGCCGGTTCGGATGCACCGGCGACGACACGCGATAACATCGAGATCCAGTGGCCCGGAATGATCGCGAAACGTGAGGTCACGCTACATAATATGTTTCCATGAAAATATACGCTTCCTCACGTGTGTCCGCGCGACATACACACAGTCCTGGGTTGCCATCGAGAGAGCGTTCCTGAATGTGTCTGACTGCGAAGTCCAATGGCGAGAATGAACGAAACGGTCACGCGATGATTCGATGAAAGCAATAATAATATCGGACGAGCCCGGTAGGGCGAACAAATTGCTTGATTGGCGGATCAATCGCCAACGAACAATCTCAGCAAGCGACGCGTTACTAACCGTTCGCTCAACCGATGTTTCACAAACATCGCATGCGAGTTCGTCGACGACGTAACGTGCTCTCAACGTGATGCGATATGAATAAACCACCGAGACAATATCGGCTGTGATACACAGGATGGGGCAATTTTTTTTTATAGTTAAAGAGTTGTTAATAAGTAGAGAGAAAATGCCCAAATTTGCGCTACAGTATAAAAAACATTTTGTTCCTGTGTTAAAATCGATTCTTGTTGACAATTTTATGTTGAATTCTCAACGCAGCATGTGTTAACGTAATTAATTAATTTGATTGTTATTTAAAGATTTTGCATTGTATTGATATTCAACATTCTTTGTACTAAAATAATATAATTTATATATAAATATATGTTTAAAGATTATGTAGTTTTAGAGTTATATATTTTCGATATATGTTATTTTTACATAAAATTTGCTTACAAATAGTGTCAAAGTATTATAATTTTTGTGTTTACATTTAACACAGTATTCGTGTCATTACTTTAATACATTCACCTTGCGTTAAATTAACACAAAAATTTTGTTACACACGTATAAAATGTTTTACATTTAACAAAATGTTTTACTGCGTATAAGAAATTCAGGTCTAAATCGCTCGGCGGAGCCGCGAAAAACGAAGCAGAAGGGAACCTGGGAGCATTTGCATGGTCTTTTGGATTACAGATATGAGCGTTATCACACGCAAGATAAGACTCGCAAGGTGCCAACAGGCAGCGACATCTGATCTCTTGGTATCGCGCTATTTATTTGGAGTATCGCGAGCAAAAGACAGAGTTCGCTTTGTGAGCGGCAGCAAGCTGAGAAAACGACACGATGCCGTGCAAATAAACTTCAATAAGTCTTTGTTCCTGTCCAACAACGAACTCGAAGTACAAGAGGAAGTGGAATTTTTCCGTCTGATGTCGCTTCAATTTTCGGAATCCTTTTGTTAGACTCGTTATGACACTGCAATTGGAGATTCCAAGGTATTCTGTGTGCATATCGTACTAAATATACAAAAATGTGAAGACGTTCTCTCGAAATTCGGTCAAGTGAAATTTAGAGAGCTGAACATAATTACATGGCCGCACTTTATCGGATAAATATTAAAAATAAAATATGTTAGACGTCGCGCATCGTTGAAACGGGAAGAAATATGAGCCGTAAAACCAGCCCGCTGCAATGTATCTCCGGTAGAGTTCAGATTCACAAAATGCAGATAACTATTTGGGGCATGACGATACCGATTTACCCGGAAACCGTCGGTTATGCAACAATGGCACGTGTTCTTAATTAACAATAGCTTGGTCATGACTAATTCGTAGTTGATGAGAGAGATTCAAGAGTGCCGTGAAGCCGCGTACAAATTGAGCGATTGATGAAGAGCGACCACTAACCTCTCATGACTAATATCTTTGACGGAAGTCCGTCCGTCGGCCGGAAGCGGCAATAATTTCATGTGGAAGTGTCATCTTCGCGTTTGGCTTCTCCTTCGGGAGAAGCGTTCCACAAGTCGCTTACACTGCATTCTTGACATCCTCGGTGACTCATCTTCTATGTTACCAAGCTTATCGATGCAACTTTAATCCGTGTACGTGACCGCAATCTCGTCGAAATGTGTATATATATTCTCTGGTATGTTCAATATTATAAATATTTCAAAGTACGTCCCAACAGAAAAAGATCGGCTTATAGATCACACATTACCTTCTCTCTCTTTATTTTTGACAAGCAAAACAATTTGTAGACATATTTAGCAAAAAGCAGCTCTACTGTTATAATAGTATCTTTTTATGGTTTTCTTTTCAAAGATAAACGTAATTGCCCCATCGTTAAGATTACGTTCATGTATAAGCTCAACATTACAATGTTCAAGTTACCTTGCGTTTCTTATGGACCTTTAGACTAGTAGTTTTATAAAATATTATTATCTGTAATCCACTAAATACTATCATAAGCCCTTCAAGCTGAAGACAGATTCTAGAACCGAGAGGTTTGCTTGAAGATGCAATTACTAGCTCGTACAAAGTTTGAAGATAGCCGTGCCTTCGGGCGGGCGCCACTTTTCGTCGATAATGAAAGAGCGGATCGAGCTGCGCCAATAATTACAGCCGCTGCGAGAGCGTTTAACGAGACTACCGCGCCGTGATCGATACGGCTATCGACGATGGCGTCATGCATAAATTCTCGTGTAATTTAAATTTATGACATTGGCAGAATTACGGCTGTCGCGTCTGACGGTTTTGCCGGGCGACTCTCTTCATGGCGATTTCTTCACGGCGACATACCTACGCATCCTCGCAACCGCGAAGTTCGTTTAATTAATGCTGTCGTTCGATGTTTAAATTATTATTACACGTATTTGCTCCAACCCGCTCGCAGATGTATAAATATTGGTTTGATGTATAAGATAATCGCGACTTTAATTTCAAGTATAGATATGCTACCGGAATTTTAAGTCGATCCTTCCTCGGCGACGAGGGGAGTTTCGAAAAAGGGAAAATGAGGCGATGCCGTTGGAGGCCCCTTAGATCCCGCGGCAAGTGGACGTTAGACGTGATTAGGTGCCACGGCGTCCAATTCGTTCGACTGATATCTCATAAATATACATAGGCTTATGTGTATGTGCATGCTGCGCGGAACACGATGGAGGAAGAGTTCGGCCGATGTCGGAAACGTGAAGGCCCTTCAGGACGAATGGATAATCAGGAGCCCTCTCGCTTCGTCTGTGCCTACGCTCGTCCTCCCCCTACCGAGATAATAAAAGGTTCCAGGTCCTTCCGCCGCGTACCTTTTCGTGCTCGCTTTTTAAACGAGGGTGCATCGAGCGCGCGCGCCCGTGGCGTTTGAGGAAATGAAATATTTAGCAGTCAATGCGAGAAAGCGAGAGAGATAATGGGAGAGCAAGCAATGTCAATGTTCCCTTGAGAACATCTTCGCGTCGCGATTAAATTACGAATCGTCGGGAATACCTCGCGGCGAGTAAATATTCATAGGCTGAGATAAATCCCCGGAGGACGGACCCGCGATGAGCGATGAAATTTAATTACGATATATCGACAGGCGTGTTAAGGCGAGCCTCGTGAGAACTCGAGACGTTCGCAAACGAGAGAAGCGCGCGCGGGGTCTCTTCTTACTCTCGCGATAATCGAAATATTTTCACGAGAAACTACTACAAGCGGCTGACGCGGATATTACTCCGTAAAGAAGTTTAATTTCCACACGATCGACTTTAGAAGTTTCCTACCATTTTTCTCTTTTAAATGAATTTCTATCGATCGGTCACGGCGTTATTAATACGGCCGAAGCCGATGCCGACTGTTTCGCACGCACACGCGAGACCAACGAAACTTGTTCTCTCACGTAACGTACGTTGAAATTGCCGATCATTAAGAGCATCCGGTCTGTGAAACGCCGGCCCAAGTTTACGAGACCAGTTTCTGCACCCGAATCAATTTGCAAGAGCCGCGTTAGAGTGTCGCCGGTCCTTTTGTTTGATTCACGTCCCGTGTACAAGTATAAACGCCGCACGCTTGGGAGCGAATATAAGAAAAAAAAAATGGGCAAAATTCGTTTCTTCCATTTTCAGTTACAGATACAGGAGAGATGCGCGTCGTAATGCGATTAAGAGGATGCTGAATCCAGTGTATGTACGTGTTTCGAATCGCATCAGCAATGCCGGCACTCCGCATCGGCGGTTCAAATCGCATCGTATTGTTCAGTCCGCGGTTAAAAATAGATAACACGTCGAATGCCGGTGACGATCTCACCGGCACTGTAATACTATCGTGTTTCATTAAGTTACGGATAAAGTATAATCGATTGATCTTCGAAACTTTCGCGATATGGAGAAATATATATATGTATATATTTATTCCTTCAGCTTTCAGTCAAGAAGGAGACTTGATTTACAATTATGACCTTATCACACACTTATTTCTCCATATTCTGATACTATAAATTTTTATTTCCACTCTATATCGCATCTCTCTTAAAAATTTCTTTTTAATTCTTGTACATTTCCGTTGGTTTTCGTTTGTTAAATTTTTGCTTACACAGTAAAAAAAAAAAACATTTGTATTTGTGTTAAAATCGGTCCTTGTTAAAATTTTTAATATATCCATATGTTAATTTGACATATTGTTTTTATGTTACCTCAATATGTGTTTGGTTGAGTCGATATTCAACATATATAAGTCTTAAAATAACACATTTTATATATCAGTATCGATTAACATATTATGAATATTATAATTTTGTGTTAATTTTTGACAAAATATTTGTGTTTCAGCATATTCACTTCGTGTTAAATTAATATAAAAATTTGTGTGGACTGTTTGGAATATGTGAAATGTTAAATTTAATATATTTTTTACTGTATATTTTAATTATACAATCATAGTTTCCTCAATTTCTCCTTTCGCTAATTAGATCTTACCCCCAACGCAATTATCTCTACTTCTAAACTTTATTTTATCGCAAAAATCTCTCTCACTCTGAACACTCATGCATGCGCTCCACTCACATCACCTAACCAAGTTCGCGACGTGGAGAAATGCTGAATTTAACTTCCGGGTAGAGATGCTCTCTTTTGGTGGGCTCGTTACAAACCCACGAAAATCACAGTTCCAACCTGGAAGCCAAATCCAGTATAACAGCGTTTGGAAAATCGGTTGCACCGTCGATAGAGAGCCAACGAAACGAAATAAACGATACTCGCGCGTTCGCGTGTCTTGAAATTCACTTATTTATCACTGGTAATTCAATCATCGGCTAAACTTTTACGCTACCAGCGGAAACCAACTTGTCGGCAAGTAAACGTGTTGAGAATCGACAGTTAAGGCACGAACGTACTTAAGAAACTGCGCGTTCAATTCCTCGCCACTGATTTTATTTCAGCGACGACACACGTGAACCCTTGCTCACTCTTCATCTTCATTTTACCCAACACGTGTCGCCATCGACGACGTTCCGCTGTCGCGTTTGAGGTTTTCTCGCGATCGTCGAGATGAAATCATGAATGACAACTAGCCCTAGGGGCCGGCTAAAAGTTGAGCACCAGTGAGTGGCAGGACGTAACATTTGGTTCGCACGTGGCGCCCGGGCAGGAATGGGCATTTTCGACCAACTTGATCCATTCACCATCTCCACGTATATGAAATGCGACTACGCACTACGTTACGGCTTTGTTCTCGTTTAACACGATGCATTCTCGTACGTGCATAAAACCCTCTTGAAAAATCACTCCTCTTTTTAAATTCCATGATGGTTTTTGCCCGTCCCTCTCACGTATCGAATTCGGAGACTCTGTCTCTCTATCCGATATCCAATTTACCCGTTACAAGAACGGCATGTATCATGGTTATAAACAATATCTATATACTAGACAGACATGTAATCCCGTTCGGGGATGAAATGTCTTTTATCCGCTGCCCCCCCCCTTTTTTTTTGATAGATCGTATCGCGTCGTGACGGCAAATATTCGCGTTTCCCTTCCTCCTCCCCCCCCCCCGGTACATTTTCACTCCGTCATGTATATCAAATGTATCCTCTCATTGAACGATCGTCGACATTTGCAAATAACCGTGCAGGAAATGAGAACCCCACCGTGGTGCATACCGGATGCATATTCCGCGTTACCTTTTGTTTGCGTCGCAAACGTGGTCCTCCCTCAAATTATCGATGGCGCCCAACATTCGTCCGCATAAAGATCGTAGAGGGGGAGCGCGAGGGGGATGAGGGGGTGTCGTTAAAATGCATGGGAATTCCGTGTGAGTGCTGGGATACAATGCGTGAATATAACATATGCACATGGTATATTTTAACCTTTTGCGTTCCGAGAGAGCTTAGTGTGTATTGTATGTGTACGGATAATCTCGAGCGATTCTTATCCAGAAAATATATTTTTCTACAATCGCATCAAAAACGCTGGTAGCACACCTTATTTTCTTTTTCATAAATTAGATAAAAAAGCTGTACATATATCCCGAAACGGTCAACACGGAGCTAATTGCTTCTATTGTTGCGAGGACGTTCCGTCCTTCGTGATAAAAAAGCGGAGGAAGGGATGCGAGCGGATTAGATTAGCGATATTCCCCGCCGCGAGGACGCGGATTGCCGATCGGAACACGTCGATCCTGAGACGTCGAGTGTAAAATCAAGATCGATGCTCCATTAAAATCTCACTGCCGGCGGATCGCAGAGATCCGACGCTGCCTGTCGGCCGTCACATCCGAAGGAGCATAAGGATCGCATTCATAAGATTTGTTGTCGGGGATACTCTGCGCGATCCTCTTCTTCCTCCCGCTCCACCCACGGCGATGCGATGCACCGATCCGGCCTTATCGATCCCGCGCCACTTCCGTTGGCTTTTTATCTCCGCCGAGATCGCTGTCGCCTATCCGGCGTTGTTTTTATCCCGTCGTCGTCCGCATGCCTACGGTAACTCGACACGGTGCCAAACGGCTCGTATCAATTTCGTCTCCTCCTGGTCTTTAACCTCCTCGATGGTATCGATGTATCGTGTGTTCGCGTTTGCGCGCGCTGGCTCGTTACACATGTTGCCTGAAACGCGACGTGGCGGCAAAACTGCGCGATCGCCCGCGTGTGCCTCTCGCAAAGTAACGAGACGCAATAAATGAAATGGAAGACCTTCGAAGAAGATCCCACACGATGAAAATATGCCAAGTTCAAAGAGCTTAATGAATGAGAGAGGGAGAGAGAGAGAGAAAGAGAGCTGAACGTTAATTGGTTCCAGCGGACTGAATTTCCTACGGCTTCCCACAAATTTTCCACGCGTAATTCGTTGCTTCACGACGCGTCTGCTGACGAGCGCGCGCCTGCTTTCCCGCGAGCGCGCACAAGCGACTACGAGAAGTGGAAAAACAAACGAGCGGTCTGTTTAAAATTCTGAACTCTCTCTCTCTTTCTCTCTCACTTTCGTGGAGAGTCCTGATCCTCATCATGCAGAAGGACCGCAATGGCGGACCGTTGTTAATCGAAGTAACGTGCTCCCACGTCCGGACGATCTCCGGTTTCAAAGTGCGGGCGGCAACCACGGAGTCTGCTTCCCGTTTCTCTTCTCGAATCTCGGCCGGGAGACGAATGCGCGCCGTGTATCTTCCCGCGAAATTGAGTTTCGGACGCTCGCGCAGAGATAGCCGAGACTTCGCTTAATTTCGTGTGAATTACGGTGACGCCGCTGCTATTCTGCGGAGTAAGAAAAGGTCGCTCGGTCGCGCTCGGCCGCCGGTGGATAATCCCGCCCGTTCTTTCACGCTCATCCGCTCGTCCGTCGTTAATATTCCAATCAGCCGCGCGCGCGCGGCATTCACGCTCGATATCGATCAGATTCTTTTCTGCCGACGACGCTGCGGTCTCGAATATCAACGAGAGGACGGCTCCTATCGACGACGAGCACGACTCCGAGAGGAGTCTCAGGCGTCGAAATTTACCTCGCATCGACGAGGAGATATTAATCCATGGAGCGGTTACGGCAAATCCGGCCCTCCGATAAGATCGATTTAATCGGTAATGCGAACGATCGCAGCGCGTGATAAAAAGGGAGAAGCGATTGATCCATCGGGAAAATAAGCGCGTCGAAATCGCTCGCAGGACGAGTAAAATGTGCAGAGTATCGAGACGGAAGAAGGAGAGAGACGCGTTATCGAGCAACGTTTATCGGACTTTGTAACAACGTGATCGATTCTAGGGCATGTTGTATACTAATGATAAGATTAGATAATTTCAAGAACGATGTTTATCCAAGCGCGGATCGATATCACGGATATTTCAAAACGTGGTCGAGTTTGGCGTCTTACGCTGCAGGAGAGATGTGAGGGACAGTCGAGATAATTTTGTCTTCTGTAGCTTTTGTTTCTCAAAATTTCGTTACAACAAAAATTGAAATTGATTTGTCACCTTACTGAGGAAGTTAATACAAAGTTTGAGTTAATTATCTTAAGTAAGAACGGAATTAAATAAATTGTAAAGTCGAATATTTGTCACAACTCTTCCCTCTACCAGGAAGAGATGAGATAAATGGTAAGGAGATCTGGGATAAATTGATAGAAGTAACTTTAATTATTAATGCATTTATTATTTTTACTGTCACAATTTTAACCATTTTAACCATCACAAATATTATAATAAGAAAATGATCACTTTTGATGATAAAAAATGGTTTCACTCTTACTTTGATTTTAAAATTATATTCCTTACAATTCGGTAAATTAGATTTTCATATATGTTACACAGAAGCAAATCAGCTGTGTTTTAATCAAAAGTGTATTATCAATTGTTAGAAAGAAAATATTTCTACCCCAACTGTCCCCCGGTACCAATTTTCCTTTATCTCCTCTATATCCGCCGCGTGCGGGCATCGTGAACGCGAGAAGAAGATTGCAAGCATGATAATTTCCAACATTTACGATGTAAATAATGACGTAACGAAATCGCCCAGCTTTCAAACGGTCACTCGTTACGATCAAGACCGCACAGAGAAAATGGATTCGGCACGGTTCGTTTTTGATTTCGCGCGGAACAGATTGTTAGTTGCGCAAGGACGCGATTGGATTCCCACTACCAGGATCCTTGACTTAATGCGGGCGTCGGAAAACGAATACTTCCTGATAGCTCGCGAAGGTTGAATTAGTCTCACCCACATGTAGCGAACGCCTCATTATTTGACCTACGACCCTTTATCATCGTTACAGCGTTACAGACGTGGGACGATGACTCGTCACGAGATGAGTCTATCATGTTATATCCGAATTACGTCTCGTCCGATTGATCGTCGAATTTGAGAATTATTAAACTCGAGACAGCCCGTTCCTAATGATCGACTGAACAACGAGACTCACCTTTGCGCCTGCGTGGATAAAACGTCCGAGTTAGCGAATATTTCGCCGACATATCCGTACGCGTTAAGAGCCCCGATCATTTAGATACATTATTCTGCCCGCCATTAAAACCATAGATAATACTTTGCGATGCATTATTATAATCGGATTGAAAAAGTGGATTAAACCCCGAAGGTGTGTGCTTGAATCGTCAAGCTAAAAGCCGCACGATCGAAACTCCCACGAGCGCGCGACCGCAGTGAAAATATCCCGGCGCTCTCGGTGTGTCCGTAATTTATTCCTTCCTATTATTCTTCTAGAATAAAGAGGATAAAGGAGAGAGAAAGAGAGATGGATAGAAGGGTAAAGGCAAGTCCTTTAGCCTTCCTTCTCTCGAGAGCGATCGCACCGCCAGTGGTCCGCGGACGGGTTCAAATAAATACGGATTTCGGATAGTTGGCCGGGAGGAAGTAGCGAACAAAGCGTTTGTGAAGATCGCGGGAAGCTACTTCGGGGAGCCGGGATTACTTTCCGGGCTGTTTATCGACCTCGGCCAGCGATTACATAATTCCGTGATAATACAGGTGCGGTTGCGAAGCTGGCTCCCCCGCTTTCTGGCGAATAATAATAAACTCTCGGAGGCTGCGTACTCTCGCGTGCGGCAGCTTTCGGGGTTTACACCGAGGTAAACATAAAATTATTAAGATCGCGTGATTATTAGGATACAGTCGTGCGCGTGCGCACGTCCGAGTCTCATGCGTGCGCGGTAGGAAATTGCGCGATAAATTTCAACCGGTCTCTCGCGCCGTCGTATCGCGCGTCGCATCGCAATAACGATAGCTCGAGATATTTATGTATAAACGTTCTATTTATGCGCGATATTAATCCCCGCCGAATAGCGGCGGCGCGAAGGATTCTGCGGGGAAGAAAACGAGCGGGAGGGAGGAAGAGGGGATATACCGGCGGAGATGGCAGACCGTGAAGGCAGCAGCAAAGTGGAGAAAATGAAAAAGCAGTACCGCCCGCGGCAGGTAAACCGCGCGCACCTGCTCTATATACGCAGGGTGCGTCAACCTCGACAATGAAGTCTCTTTGAATGGGGGGAAAAAACTCACCGGAGGATGAATCGAATAATCTGCCGCCGCGTCTCCGTCTCGGGCGGGCGCGCGTGTAACGGGCTTCCACGAGCAAGCTCGTTCAGGAGCTTTTTGCGGGCGAAGTTGTCCGTCAAACATATCGGAATTGTAGTATCAATCGGATCTTCGGCTTTCCAGGAGAATTTCTTCAAACATTCCGCCGCGCGAACAAACGAGATGCCGTCCCGAAGACGCCAAGATCGCGAAAGTTATCGTCTCTCTCGATCTCTATTTGCGGCCTCTCGGCAAACGTCCCCCCCCCCTTCCAGCATTTTTTATCTCATATCTAAACACCGGGTGCGCGCAAGAGAGTAACATCACGTGACAGACGGCGATAAACGTCCGAATGATTTTGTCGCCCGAGTTTACCCCTTCCCTCGTTCTCCTTCTCCTCTTCCCTCCCTCCCTCCCGTAATTCGCCAGATTTTTCGCAGGCCGCGCGTATTATGTTGTGGCGAAGTATAATTAATTGCGGGCCGCGTTTATCGCGCGCTCGGGCATTAATGAATCGCGTATTCATTCGCGTCCAGATACCGATACGAAACGTAATCGAGACGTATCGCGAGTACGTATCGGGAGAGGAGGCCGAAAAAGAGAGAAGCGTGAATAAAGCGATGCTAAAAATACGCGCGATCAGGTTCTGGAGGAATATGGTTCTTCTTCTTCTTCCTATTTCTTCTTCTTCTCGTCGTCCTCTTCCTCCTCTCGAAGATGCTCGCGAAAGCCACTGATGCACCCTGCCCTGCATCCGCCAATAGCTCAGAAATATCTTGAAAAGGTGGCGTGTCGAATCGAGGAGGCGTGGATGCTCGCGTGTTCGAGATATCCTGAAGACCGTGGGAATCACTACGGATTATCCTTCGTATGTATCGATACGGTCCTGAATATACAATACGCGGATCGGCATCGGCGCGTCTAACTTTCGTATGGATATAACGCTCCTGACGGATGCATGATTATTTACTGTTACCCGAGCGTGTGTTATCCCCGATAAATGAAAATGCGAAAGCTACAACATCTGGAAACGAACGTCCGACGATGGAATAAGGCGCGCATGAACCTCGTACAATCTATTATTTAAGAAAGCCGACTCGTCGCCGGCCGCGGCACTGACTATGCAAGAAACGGGCACTGTCCTCGTTACGCAATCTATTGTCTATCTTCATCGGGAACAGTTAGCGACAGTTGCGATAGCACGGTGCAGTCCGACGACTTGTTGCTAACTAAACGCTCGTTGAGAGAGACGAGAACAATCGGGTGCCTGTCGAGTTTTCTCACAGACCCTGACGCGACGTGATCTTTCAGCCAAGGTTCCCGGTAAGTTTTCCGCGCGAAAACTGGATCAGAAGAATCCCGTCTCGCGAAGTATTTCCCCCTCGACGGTGGTTCGATATTAATGAAAAAGGGGAAAAGTATTATTCGATCAACGTTACGCTCCGTCATGTTGATCTTAACAAAACATCTTTAAAGTTTTTAAAGCTGATATCGCCCGATACGATATCGATACTTGTTGGTGAGCTGATTGGCAGCGAACTATCTTTTGATTAAACGGTATCTATTGCGCGTGTTAATATTGCTTCGACGAAAATATCTCAAATGACGATTAAAAGAGGAATTACGGCCACGTTACTCTAATATCTTCGGCAAATTCCGCACGATTTTACGTATTCGAGAGCGCGACGTTATTACTCATATAATTATGCAACTTTTACGGGATCGTCTCCATTTTCTTCCCCGCCGGCGAAAACAGACGTTGTTGACGCGTTTCATATTTAACAACTCGCGAGAGGAGAAAGTTGGCGAGGGTGGCAACTCTGGAAGACGTCTACGTCGTTGGTCTACGTAGTGGTAGAGTTCGCCTCGAGACCGATCGATCGCAGTCTTCCTCTGTAGCTGGCTCGACCTGTGAAGGTCCTTGCTACTCTAGTCAATGTCACGCCAGGTAAAAATTCCGCTCGCTCTTTCTTCTCGAAATAAGAGAAGGAGCAAGATCAATAGTGCCCCTGATCGAATAGTTTTCTAAAGAAAGATTTCTAACACCTCGCGCGGACATCTCATTTTATATACTTCTGTGATCGTCTATTTTGTGACGTAC
Organism: Dinoponera quadriceps; assembly: GCF_001313825.1. Classification (NCBI taxonomy): domain Eukaryota; kingdom Metazoa; phylum Arthropoda; class Insecta; order Hymenoptera; family Formicidae; genus Dinoponera; species Dinoponera quadriceps. Next base: position 131,526 of record NW_014558538.1, read on the forward strand.
GTTTTCATTTGCACGTTATATACGTGTTGCTATACTGTTTTTCCTTTGTTTTTCTTACGATTTTCTCGTATCAACGGCGAAGATCCGCTTATCAGACACAAGACCGCCGAAAATAGCCGTTCTCATGGGTAACTCGTCACTGAAATATACAGTCTGATTTGTACCGGTTTACGCCAGTTTCACGATCGCGAGCTCCGCATGCCGGTTGGCAAACGTATATTTATGCCCCACTTGGTGGTCACAAAAAGTGGGGGCTCGGCGGAGCCCCCCTCGTCCTTCGTCCTGAGTCCGAGCGGCGCTCACCTTTCTCCAACGAGCGGCAGGTAACCGCGAGTGCAACTAACGGTAAATTAAAACGCATTAAAACACGCGGGCGAACGAGCGAGCGGGCGGCAGGGTGGTGGAGGCTTTTAACCGGCGAGACGCGGGGCACTCCCGCCCCTAATTACACCACTGTCGACCGCGAAATCTTATTAGACTGCCGGCTCGTTTTTCGGTGGGAAGAGATCGCCCGCGAACGCTCCGGGCTCCTTGGAAAGCGTTTCGTGCGCTACGTCATTCTCTCGTCTCTTTTTTTGACAAACTAATCGCAATCCGCGATCCTCTCCAGGAGGCGCGATAGGGCTTTTTAATATGCATTACACCCGAAATTATGTAAATGTCTTAAACTTTCCGAACGTCGAGACGATATTGTTTACTGCTTGCCGCTACGATTTGCCAAAATACGGTGTTTACCACCGAGTGAATTCAAAAGGAAAGTTCGCGTGGGGTATACAAGACAGTCGAGTCTTGAAGTGACCGGTAAACGGATATGACGATTGTAAATACGATCGTGTTATTTGCACATTGACGTGTCGCGTGTTTAGCTGATCTCACATCTGATCCACAAAGCGATAATGGAAGAATTAGATTTTATATTATCTTCCATTTCCTCTATCGTTTCAATGAATTAAACTTTTTTTCATCTTTAATCTCTTATTTTTCGCTTCTTACTTTCGCTTATTGCTCTCTCGCGATTATCGGTATTTCAAGTATTTTTCAACTTCACAAAATCGAACCGTGTAAAAAGGGAAACTGTAAGAAGAAAAGGTAAAAATATTCTGCGCATCTCGAAGAAGTTTCGCGTTCTACCTTCGCGAGCAACGGCGCGTTTAAAGGAAAGCAATAAATACGGAACAAAGAGCAAGGTAATAAAATCTCGCCGCTATACGTTCGCCTTGGTACGCAGACATAGTCGTAACTAGTTACACAACCTTTTCTCATGTAAATGTGCCGACCGTCGCTGATACTCTAATCGCATCGGATTATTTAGAGCTAATATATGCTCAATGTAGCCCTCGGGTGGATAAGCGAAGCGAAGGTGATCAGTTTCATTACTACTCGGCGGAAAATCGTTAATTAGCAACTCTGCAAACGTTTCTCTTTCCGACGTTTCTTTTTCCAAAATTTTAATTTTACGAAATTTCACGCACGTCTCTCGCGCGCGATCGTAATTAAAAAGCGAGTGCAAAACAACCTCATTAACTCGTTCGTAAATGAGAACGTGTCAAATTAAACTTTCCAGGGAAAATATTTTTTCGCTACTTATTTTCAGAGATCTTATCACAATTTCTCTTTCTCTCTCTTTTCCATGTACGGCCTGATATTGTATAAATGATGATATACGTGCCGAGAAGTATGGTGACGGCATTAACACGTGACGTGATCATTAACAAGGAACACGCGCGCGCACCGAAGATATCAAATCTACAATCATTACAACCTTCTATTCTTCTCCCTCCTAACCACATACGGTGACCCTGAATTTTTCTCACGCATAGCTTTGTTATCAAGGCGTCATCTCACATCATCACCTCGCTTCTCACGATTACGTAACGTCTATTTTTTTTGTTTTTACGTAGTACGCACAGTAAAAAATAAAATGTTAATTTTAACATTGTTTACATGTCCCAGAATGTTCATTTTAAATTTTGAGCCGAAATAACTCATCGTCGTATGTTACTTGTTCACAAATTGAAAATGTAAATGAAACGATTAACACATTTTCTTCCAACACGTGATATTAATTATACCCCATTAAATATGTATATAATTGTTATTAAATTAATATAAATATTAATATAGATTAATATAAATATATAAATATAAATATAAACATATAAAACGGATCGGGAATGGTAACATATCAGCTGTATATTAATTTTACATTAAATTAATAGTGGAAAGTTAGTGACTCAAGAAAATTTTTACATTTGGACACAAGATATTTTTATACGTTGAAAAAGTTTGGTAACAATCATCAAAAATTTAGTGAAATTCAAAACTATTTCACTAAATGTTTGATAATTGTTACCAAATTCTTTTTTCAGTGCACACGAAGCTCTCCCAATGGTTGGATCGCGCGTTTAAATTCGTGTCTACGTTAAAGAATCCTCTGTGCGCATTACGCTGCTTATTTGCATAGATAGAGCCTCGTGATTTTGCCACAGTCTCAGTCACAGGATTATATTTGATGAAAATAATTTTCATCAGATCTCATAGAAATGCGTTATTCCCTATGTGGTCGTTCATAACGCGCGACTCCGCATTCGTTGTTCGCAGAGCGGCTTCCGTAAAGGCCGAGCATCGGCATTTGCATAAAGCGCTATTTGCATAGAACACGCATGACGAAATCGCGCGATGACGAGAATGCCGGTGCGATGCGCTGATACCACCGCTCTTAACTTAATCGTTCATACTCATATTTAGCGGAGCTCAATTCTTGGACGCGGAAGTGATTCTTATTGAGATTGAAAGTACTTGGAAACGAAAGACGAAAAATCTCCAAATTAACGAGTATTTACGTACCGGCCAACAGACGCGCGGTAAATTACAGGTACGGGCAAACGATAGGTGCGAAATATACACCATCATGGGATGACTGGAGACTCTCGTTACGAAATCGAAGCGACTTGATGCGTCGTCGTCTCATCGCCACGTCTGTAATTATTACGTTCGACGTTTCGCACGATCGCACCTACGATATCTCTCCTCCACCTACGTGGCGAGTCGTCGACTGCGAGGATGCCTCCTGGCCAACGACGAGGTGTTTAACATTAGCTGACGAAACAATCGATAAGGCTCTGGTACCTTAAAAAATTCCCCCGCGCGGTACGTCACGCACCTTCCACGAACGATAAACTCGAGGTGAACGTGACGCGTCTCGGGAGAGGCGACCTACGCCGAAATCAACGTGCAAACACAGACGCGGTGAAACGTACGCCTTTCCCCCGCGAGTCATCGGCAATACGCGGAAATGTCAATGTTACTTGAACGTCTGCGCGAAACTGTCGTGCGGGAAATCTACTTGGTGTTCACTCTAAGATGTCAAATTTAACTCATCTGTATGTATTTAAGTAATTTTGTTTCCTCTCAGATTTACCCCGAGAAATTTGGTCCAATTTCCAATTTCCGTCCAATTTCATGATCTTAGCTTTATCTTATTAAAAACTGCATAGTAAAAAGTACTTTGTACTTATATCAAAGCTCAGTCCTTGTTAAAATTTTTATGTCAAATTTTTAACACATATAGTGTCGATTAATTTTGCATTAATTTTTGACATAATATTGATATTACGTATTTATACGTATACTTTGTTTTAAATTAACACAAAAATTGAAGTGAGTTGTTTGGGACAGGTGAAATGGGTTGAATTTAATACAAAATTCTTTATTGTGTGGACTTTCCATTGCATTATTGTCATTGTCACATTCAGAAACGTACAAACCTTGAAAATTTTATATCGCTCTTTGGTACGCCCTCACCTTGTGTATAATTCCACTATCTGATCTCCGTATCAGAGAGGCTATCCTATCCTTCTCGAGCGTATTCAAAACTGATTTCTCAGAAAAATTAGTTTCATTTTGTTCTTGGTTTTTAATTTTTGGTTCTTATGAATCTTCTATTTTTATTTGAAATTCTAAGAAACCTGGTTAAATGTCCAGAATTACTATCATTTAATACTTTTGCTAGGCTTTTTAAAAAGTATATATACTTTTTCATACTGATGATACATCATATTCTTTATGGTAAATTTAAACAAATTAATCGTTTATGTTTACTTACAAATTCTTTCAATTACATAATCGATTTTTATCGCATTTCATTATCTTCATTCAAGACGACTATTGTCAAAAACTTTTAACGCGTTTATATTAAACTTTAAATTGTATATTTTATGATATAATCCTTTTTCTCGTGGTTCTTTGTTATATATCGTTATTTTGTATTAAATTACTATTTATATCCACACAAGGACTCTTCCCATAACTAAATCAAAATAATAATAATTTACTAAACGATAGATTTCTCGTCCCGTGTGACGTATTACGACACGCTGTTTTACACGATCGCTTGTAACTTCTGACCTAGCAAAATTCTGTTCGAGGTCAACTGATTGACGTTTCGAAAGAGACGCGTTGAACGCCATCTGAAAAAATGTGTGCCACGAATGTTTCGTGGCAGGGATTTCAGCTCAAGTCACGGCCGATTCCGATCGCGCAATCGTTACCGAAAGTCTGATGTCACATAAGTACGTCGCATAAGTCGCGAAAGAGAATCGGGAGCAAATGAATATCAATTAAAATTCTTCGAGCAGCTAAAATAGATGCCATCGTTTGGTGTGGTTCGAGCGCGTTCGGACCGATTACTTTCGCGCGATCGAACGATATCGGATCACATTTCGCTGCCGGGATCGCATGAACTGGTTCGCCCCGAATGACCTTAGGATAATCATTTCGCCCGGACTTCAGCGAGCCATGACAGAATACACTAAGGTTAATCAATTTCTGCCAGGCACGCCGTACGTGGAACGTACATAATCCGTCTATAACGGAGCTTTAAATATCATATTTCTGGTACCGCCGCCCGGCACACACACGCACGCTCACATGCAGTTTCACATGTGCGTGAGTGTGACGCAGGAGCCGGCAGAGAGGGAGCGATTTCAAATAATTTAGCCATGCCGTGACGAATAAATGCGTATAACTTCAGCTGTTAAGCTCACTCCACATATTATGCGACCTCCGCAAATATTAATTATCCGGACTGGGAATATCGTGTGTAATACACACACAGAATCAAGTAATTCCGAATACGGCGTTAAAATTTGCGCCATTAGCGCTCCCGGCTAATTGAAACCGGCTGAATTCTGACGAGTTCAACATTTCCGACTACGCTGTAAATACGGACGGGCGGCACGCGGGCGCCATATTGTTGAGAGATTACACTTTCGATGTTCTTTTGGCGTGGGTATCTTTCCCGGAAGATCCTCGCGCAATTATACCGATACGAAAGGACGGCGCATCGAGATACGCGAGCACCGTCGGAAAGACGTTAACCTCCATTAGAGGTCACACAAGGCGCCAGATAACCTCTTTATCCGGCATCTCGCAAACGTCCGAGCACGTTTGAATGTTTCAACGTTCGGATCGCCTCGCGAGGCCGTTACCGAACTTCGCGAGACGCTTCCACTGTGTGAGAATTTCATCGGCACGATTGTGCAGTAAGCGGCTCCGGGCGTTTTACGGGTCGGTTACGGCGGCGGTCTGAATTCGTGGAAATTAAACCGGCTCCAATCGGCGGGCGACCGGCGCGCGACGACGCGCCTTTACGCGTTGCCACTAACCTGGCTGAGCGAAGTCGGGATGATATCGGGTGTCTGCGGTAACATCTTGCGGGCGTTCTCTCTTATCGAGCACTTCTCGAGTCAAAGCGATCTATCGGCACATGCGATCAGTGGCATAATAGATCAACGGGGAGACCGCGGAAAGAAAACACCTTGACGGGACACACTGGGATCGATCACGGAGTCGCACAGACTGTCCTTCTCTCTCCCTCTCTATCTCGCTCGCTCGCACTCTCTGTCTCCCACTAGCGTTCGCTCTCTCCTCTCGGCTTCAGCCACTGTACCGAAACTAAATCCACGCAGCACTCGCGAGAATCGACCGACTCTCGTCGACGAGGTAGCGATCGGAGCTCGTGAGAGAAACCGGCGTCCAGGCTTCCCCGTTGAATTGTCAGAGGACGTTATCGGAGCTATTTAACGCGACGTAACCTCCCACGACAAGGGTGTGCGCGAGACTGACGGGTCCGGGCGGTGTAGCTGCACCCGAGCGCCGCCGAACGCCGCCGAGCGTCGTCGAGCGTCGACGGAAACGTCCGAGCGGCTGTTATCCCCAGCGTACGCGTACGATACCCAACTTCATAACGACTATCGATAGGGATGACAGCGCGACGCTTCAACGACGATTGATGCGATTTCCTGCGGCAAAATAAAGTGTATCGACTGCCTTCGCTCTCCTTATATATGAGAAAACCCCGCGTTTTTAATCGTAATTTCACTCTCCTCTGAACGAAAGTGCGTAATTGTTCTATGTGGGGATAAAAGTTCGGCGTGACTTCCGATCGTTAATTTTGCGCTGATTAATGAATTCACGGTCAAACTTTGAAAATTACAATTAAAAAGTCACAATTGTGAGTGATATCGGAGCTACCGGAGCTCGTGGAATTTCTGATCGTGATTCAAGTGAAGAGCATACATAACGCTGTATTAATATAAAACCTGCGACACATGTTTGTTTTCGTGCCGCTAAAAATACTACGTTTCGATTGGCACATTTTTAGAAATCGCATGAATTATTATCCAGAAATCCCACGATCTGGCAGCTTTGAGCGATACCCGACGCGTTATTTGTTTCTTTTCGTAGTGAGATACGGTGCAGGTTTAACGAAAGGCCGATGGTAATACGTCCGCGAAAATTCCGCGCGTATTCCTTCGCCGAGACGGACTCACCGCAAGACGCTCGTTTGTATTCGCGGTGTAACGGTCATCTGGCAGGTAGCATAATGCTCGTATCTAAGGTTGCCTTGCAAATGACAATTCCCTTTCTCCGTGCGCGAGCGGTCGAGCGTCCACCGAAGAAATCCCAACCTCCGGCCGTGTGAATTTAATACATGCGACATTCTTAGCCTTACCTGTCCCCTTTACTTGCATTCTTCCATTAGAAGCTCCTGCATTGTGGCACTCGCTTTTGAAATTCCTCAGTCAAACGTCTCCTGACGATACACTCCGCCTATTTCTGGATAACGTGTGCATACGATAATACTTTATCAGCCATCCGTTGAGTATTCAGCGAACCGTCTGTAAAGATATAAGTAGAAAGTAAATACCGGGGGGAGGGGAGGGGGGGGGGGACAGAAACGAGGAGAAAGCAATTCCTTTGTTTATGCAGAATCGTGGAAACAATAGGAGTCGGGTCGGTGATGCGTCGACGTGTATTAANTGTTTATGCAGAATCGTGGAAACAATAGGAGTCGGGTCGGTGATGCGTCGACGTGTATTAAAGCGCAAAGGCGGGAATAAAGGAATGTCACGGAAAAAGTGAGACAAAAAGAGCCGGTTAAAAATAGTGGACCGGTTACGTCAACCGGTCCTTCCAAGGACCATGGCCCATTATATTCTCTTTTCCACGTCGCCTCCACGGAACGCCTCGAAATGCCAGAAATTGAGACGAGCGAGGTGATAGCGTATCTCGCGTGTCACAGCGTGCCAGGCATTTTGTTGTACTCGTCGAATGGCGAACGTTTATGCAAACACCGCGGCGTCGCGAATGTAAGATAACAATGACGTTACGGCCAAACGGCGTACCGATAAATACGCTCGCAGAGAGCAGAAAGCCAATTTTGGAAGAAAGCGTAAAATATGGAGATCGACCGACGACCAGACGGTATTTCCACGATGCATGCCACACCTGTCTAAAGCCGCGATAAGCAAAACGGTCACGTCATGAAACGTGAGTCACACAGCGAGTGAATCTGTGCTAACAAGTCTTTAAACGACGACGCCGTGATATCCCATAATGACACGCGTGTATAGCGTGCTTGACACTCGTCGTAAATAAAATCTGACAATTCGATGATATTCGATACACGAGACGATACACGAGAAAACGATGTGACGGCATCAATCGATTAAGCTTGATTCTTAACTTCTTTCCGCAACGCACACTTAAACGGTAGACGTCGGTTCGTTAAGACCGCTGTGACTTAAAAACTATAAGCGAACAACCGCCCTCTTTTTGTCTCATCTCCCGCGTGCGTATAAATCAACGATTTAAATTAAAACCCGGCTGCCACTTTCCTCGTGCAACTTTCTACCATGACCTACATTCCGGCTACGCCAACGAGATCGCTTTTATCCGGTATACCTTTGAACGCCCGAACTTCCGGAATAATTCACACAGTTGACTTCCACAGAAATGACCGATTCTAAATCAATCTCGTTTATACATATCCGTCCGTGATGGCTTACGAGTTAGAGCGCAGCGGATAAACTGCGGCAAGATCGATTTCGCAGCTATTGTATATTTGCGTGACCGCATATATATGTCGCGGCGTCATATGAAAAAGCCTATCCTGAATTTCAAACACCGCGAAATGATGAATTAAATATCGCGAAATGATGGTATGCGATATCGATATCGCGGTGTGGAGTCAGGTGGAAGAGTAAACAACGCAACGGCGCTGGGAAGCACGTCTCGCCGGCTGGAGGTCGCGTGACCTCCAGAGGACAATAGCCGTAGGTACGGAACTGCCGAGCGATCATAACAGTCCTTGACGTCAAGATAAACTATCGGGAGCCGGGAGTTCTTCCCGATTTTTCCGATCGTGAATAAGACGCGTTTCGTTATTCGAGCACCGTGCCTGCAACGTCCTGAGCAGCAACAACATCTCGAGATCTATAAAGTGATTATAGCTTGTTATTTTGATTAATTTAAGGAACAAACAAACTCGAGTCTCTGTAATCTAAATACGGTCGTTTTTTTAACGGCATAATTAATTAGGAAAATTACTTTCTGCTTCAGGTCTGCCAGAGAGTTTGCGGCTACACGTCGGGAGCGGTTTCCGGGGTGCAGTTTCGCGAATACAGCACCGGAGGATCCGGTTCGAGCCGAGCGAGTCGGCTCGAAGATACGTTCACAGACCTCTTCTATGCTCCCATTTAACTTTGCGAAATCGAAGAAAACAGTCATCGGAACAAAAGTCCTACTGTTACGACCGCAAAGAGCTAATCATCGAGCGTTTACTTTCTTGTTAAAGCACGTTTTTGTTACGTCGAGCCTTTAAATCGTGAATCGATGGAAATATATCTTTTGTTTCAGATCTGTAACAGAACGTGGCCAGTTCTAAGTTCGCGATGTTTCGGTGAGTCAGAAATACGTGTGCAAAAACTGAGAGGTATAAGGTGTAGAGATTAAAGATGCGTTTCTAGCGTTTTGACAGGTTCAATGCAATTTACGTAGCTTGTTTCTTTTTGCACGTGTTTATAACGTCCACTGATAAATTTAGTTCGAAATAATCGAGAGATCGCTTCTTTAAATGTTCGTATTATATAACAGATATTCCGAGTATTTGCCATAACTATCGAGCATATATATTTTTTTAATATATTTATTCCTCATCTTCAGAAAGTAAATTTTTATAAGTATTCTGGTTCCCTTTTACATTTGATTTAGGATAAAGAATTATTCAGTGCCCATTTAATACGATCTCTTAATTATTTCAAGCAGTACAGAATGCGCAATATAATTGCGCCACCAGAATTTCGCACGCGGAATTCGCGATTACGTCGCTCGCGATGAATTTCGCCATCATTGCAGTCATTAATTTTTTTCATTTTTTGCAAACAGCGCGTTATAATATCATTTCAATCAAAACTACCGCTAGATCCGATACGCATAATTTTCCTCGTTTCTTTCACAAATTAGAACTTTCGCAAGCAAGAAACTTGTTTTTGTCGACAAAGTATAATCGTCCGCGATATAGAGAACTTTTTTTCTCTTTCTAGCTCGTTAGAAACGTCATAATATTCAGTTCTCGGTTTTTTATACACGATTCGCAAGTTTATTTTCGGAGTATTTAAATTCATCGCGTACTTCTCATTAAATCGTTAAGCGTCGTTAAAATTATCGCGCTCACGAGCGCAGTACAACAAAGCGAGCGTGAATGAAGTGTGATCGACGTGGGACAACGGCTGAACGATGCGGAGGTTGGACGCCGAGGAGGTTGGACAACCGGACGTATGCGGAGCGACGCGGTCCTGGATGTCTGGACATCATTGAAAATCAACGCGAATTAGTGAGCGTATAATCTAAACGCTTACAAAGCATTACAATACGTAATGCATGTTTAAATGTAAATCGCATTTATTTCCGACGAAAAGAAGTCACGGAGTTGAATCAGTGTATTTTGACTATAGTTTTAAAAGCATTTTTGCTCGGACGAAAACCGAAAAAATTTGTGGAAAAATTGCAAAATTTCATTTTTTTCTCTAAAAGAGATTTAAAAATTAAGGAGATGCGCTAGACTAAAATTATTGGCTAACGACGACGTGACTTATCTTGTTGGAACGAGCACGCGTTATCAGAGTATAAGTGCTTGGCAATCCGATCGCCGGAATAGCAAAGTGTCTAAATATTGATACGACGTACCGATAAACGTAAACGTATCGCCGTACCACCCAATTAACCGCAACAAAGATGGAGTCGTCAGTTACAGATGATAAATTCGAGTGTAATCGATCTATAATGAAAGATGCGACGAACCGTGTATTGACGATCGATGCAGCTTCCGAGATTGAGCTTCTTCTTCGAATCCCGTCCGCGGAACCTGAGCGAATCGCCTATCTCCCACGTCTTGCTTCCTCTTCCCTCACGCGGCCCGGCTGTGTGTACTCCTTAAAATAGCCGGAGAATTTTCACGAGTTGCTATGATCGCATCCACGTACGCACGTTGTTGCAAACGCATACTCCGCCGCGGAACATCCTGCAGAAATTACGAGGGGTATAAAACGAGTTTAAATTTAAACGCGCGACGCCTCCTAACGTCGCCTTGTTCGCGCTACGCTAAAGGCGGCGCTCTTGCTGAAACCTGTAGCGCGAAAATCCTCGGGTGAAAGCTGACGAAACGAAGCGCGTGTGCCTTTTGTTTTGCGCAAAGGAACCTCGGTCCCTCAGTGATATGTATACTTCTAATTGAAGTTGCACGCAGTCGTACAGATACGATCGATAATGCCACGCGCCTTGTCACGCAGGTTAAGGAATTCGCAGCGACGAGAATCACGTAAAAATTCCTTCCGATCATGATCGGACGTAATCAAATAGGATCCGATTGATTCTCTTCGATGACGAAAGGGAGAAGACGTTTAGAAAGTATGCAACCTTCCTCAGGTATGCGTCTCATTGAACAGCTGATGAGATCATTAAGTCCGTCGATTCAATCTCCATTATTAGTTTGAACATGTCGCAGTTTGTCGATTGAGAGATAGGCGAGTTTTAATCGGATGAGTCGGAAATGCCGGAACGATGTCGCGACCCAAGGTGCATCGGGAGTCGAAGGGAGCTGACGTAAGGGGCGACGCTCCCGCGGGAAGTAATCTAATCGCGCGACGCTTTCTGCATCGATGAGATCTCGAGTTTTACACGGCGCGGCCGCGATTATTTTCCACGCGTGAAACGCGGCGTTTCACAGGGATTCCAAGTGACTTGGTGAAAAGCGGACGGTTGTAATAGGAATCTCTATGAAATGCCGCGTCAGTGAGCAGGTCTTCATGAAATGCCGCGTTTTACGATGAGCTTACGACACGAGCGCGTTTCAACTTCATGCCGCGCGCGTCCCTGTTAAACGTTTTCTTTATCATCCGCAGTGCTCGTAATCATAAGAACAAAGGGAACGATCAGAAACTGTCCTCAACGTCAAACGACGGAAATTCTGCAGAAAATTCCGACGTGTCGCGAAATAAAAAGGCGCGGAACGCGAGATCGAAGAAGAGCTCGAGGAACGGTTCAAAAATTTCCGAAATATTGTTTAACGGGTCGAGAAGATGCAAGAAGTATTAAACAATTCGTGTCTTGTCGGTGATAGAATTTCTGGCCGTGAACTGAGACTTCTAACATAATAAAAATAAAATATTACATTTACATATAACGTATTTATATAAAAATATTTAATTAATTAATTTATTTGCATACAAAAATTTATATAAAATATAAATTCCACAATGTATGCGCGGTATGTCGAAAGCATTTTATACGCTATATTTCTTTCAGCAAGAAATGCCAAGTCTCGCTATTAACCGCCGACAGTCCGCCTTCGATGTATCTGCCGCGAGAGACACGGTGAGGCACTGGATAATAACAATAAATAACTGTCATGTGCACTACTCAATAGCAATCGCGAAACATTCCGTCTTTACGCGAAGCGATCCCGGCCTTGCTTTCCCCGCGTCCCTGAGAGGGAATCCTTTCTTTCATGCCACTTTACTGAGTCAAGCGGATTCCTTTCTGAAATCGAATCACTAGTCTCCGCGATATTCCAATATATATACGTACGGACGTCAGATATACGTAAATAACAGTGAAACGAGCTACATGTAATTTGTCGAGTGGAAACTTCGATATCCGAGAGATACTTTTCGGGAGTGCGGCCTCTCTGCGAAAGGATTATCCTCGATTCGGCAATTCTGTCGTTCCTGTTCATCCGCGTGCAAATTAAACAGATTAAACACGCTTACCTTCGTCAGGCATTAACTCGCGACTGCTTTAGCGCATTAACCAATTCATGCGTAGCACGAGGAATACAGAATCGACGAGATCGAGCGGGTTCGAACGGCTCTCCTATAATTCGCCGGATCATACGGAACCAACGTGTATCTGCGGCAAAAAAAGTGGTAAAGGTTGCGTTTAGAAAATATCCCGAACTTCGACCCGTCGGATTGAAGGTTTCATCGCTCACGGTGCATCCGATAAACATTTTGAACAGAGCGTCGGGATTCTCAGGCGAATTCGCGTCGCGTATTCGGAGAGGAGGCACTCAGGCGGAAACGGAAGAGGAGATTGCGCTGCCGTAGTGAAAAAGCTCTGAAAAGAGAGAGCGATTGGCGACCGAGGAGGAAGAGGAGGCACTGTCTCGCGAAGTTTTGCGATTGTATGCGAGGTCGCGTTTCGGAAGAGCCGAGAGGAGTTTGCGAATGCGCGTCGTCCCACGGGATTCCTTCGAGCCACGACGAATGTTGCGGCTGCGTCGGAGCCAACGTACGCGTCGAAAATGATAATTCCGTTCGTTTGGTACGCGCGACACAGATCAATCGCGTGTTACAGCACGAAATGGTCGGCCTCGGAGTTTGAAGTATGAATAACGCGCTTAACGCAAAATGTAATCTCGCAGGACGGGAGAGGAGGAACGAACCGCCGATCGACAGCACGCGGAAGCACGCTAATGAATGATCCTCAAGCGGGCAAAGATACCTCGGATCCGTCGGCCGGTAACGAGAAACCCGCGCTTGAACAGGCTACCATGCACGAACCATCATCGGCGGTATCAGAGTTAGCATACCTAGGGTTTATGTTTCTTGAATGGCGTTCCGTTAACAACTCCCACTTGATTGTCGGAATTTTGCAGCGCGGAACGCGGTGCGATCGCGAGAGGATTGAGCGCCGTTCGCAGGGGATTCGACCGGCTCGGCGCGTCCGCGATTAAAGTCGCCACCGGTGTCAAATCGACGATAATCCGATGAATGAATGAATGGAAAGGTGGACGTCCCGGCTCACTTTCTCGACCATCGAAATCTGAATTTGTACCCCGGCATTCCGTGTTTAACCTGACCGTCCGAGGCTTTATCTGATTGATATGCGAATTTTGTCACGTAAACTGTCGTAATATGTAACCTAATCTAACCCCATATAAATAATAATGTTCAAAGGACATTCTAGAAACGTCCCACAGATTCGAATATCTCTGGAACGTATGCTGCTATATGAGATAGTGAATATAAGAATAACAATTGTATTCTGCATTCCGATATTCACTGTAAGTACTGAAAATCTACAGTGTATATAATACATACATAAGTTAAATTTTCAATACTGAGAAAAAAAGGAAGAAAACATCAAACTTCTTTTCCTATCTTTTACTACTGCATAGGACTGTAGAAGACAGACATATGCAACCCGTGTGATTAATTATGTCATTTTTAATTATCATTTGTTTGAGCACTTACGAGACTTACTTGCGTGTCGTTACTTCGGTAGTTGCAAATGACGCGACCAGTGCGCCATCTGTACGGCCTTTTTCGGAAGTGCTCCGGCAAGATAGAACGTGTTCAAGTCGCTGCTCCGTATTTTTCATGATTTTCGCTTGTCGAAGATGTCTCACGCGTGAATGATCATCGGTACCAGCGTCGAAAGTAAGTTTCGCACCTCAATTATCACAAACTATCGCTAGACAGTCGTGATATGAACGAATTCGTGGCGAAACAAACCGAATCTATCGAGCCGAGTGTCATGCGTTCGACATGTTGTAATTCAAAGTCATTCACGTCGTTGTTTTTTGCACTCTCGACACGCCGAAAGAATTCCTACGCGAAAGATTGTCGAAAACATTCAGGAAAGTAGATTCTGCACGTTCATGACGATAAAACGCCGTAAAATAAACTCCAGGATCGGCGGTTATAAGCGTTATGGCGGACCACAGTTCAAACCACGGCGTTTCGTATCGTCGATTCCCAGACAAAATAATTTCTAAAATTGGGACATAAGATACCTGAAAAATAACATCTCAAGGACATTTTAAACACGTTTTGTGTCCGGATTTTAGACATTGCGTTGTCCGGGCTCGTCGAAGAGAAAATCGATAAATAGCAGAAGTTGCAATAGTCTAATAATATACGAATGTTTTATTCGCGATTTAAGTTCCAATTAAATGTAAAGCGGTCATTTTGATATGTCCAGGATAAAATCTGGCGCAGGATTTCTCAGGTCAGCGAACGATGATCAATAAAGTAGGAATTTTCTGTTACTCTGTTACCGTCGTTACCGACTTACCGACTGTCACTACGCTTCTTCAAGTCTCTTTCTGTTCGCGCTCGATACGTTCGATTCGTTACAATATGTGGCGCCCTTCGCGGCGAAACTGACAAACTGCTTCGAACTTAAGGTCGTATTTCGCGCGTCCGAAAGATTAATTTCAAACGGACGCGCGACGGCGTGCAATGTACGGTTAAGTCGGCGTATAAATATCGGAACTTTATTACTCCATCCCATCTGATTCTGTGGATTCCGTGGATTCCGAGTCGGATTGAAATAAGGTATGCATGCAACCCGCGGGAATAGAGATTTCCTTTCTGCGCGTGTAAAATAAACATGCGCGGGCTTTCCTCTATCCGAAGAAAGTTATTCCCCTCAGATTTCTGCCGCCATTGGCATGATCATTCGATTGCCGTATCGTTCTTCGAAATGACGTACATTCGCAAGGAACGCACGTGATTCATATGTGAAGTAGATATAGTTTGTCGTAAATATCTTTGTTTGCAGACTCCGGACCTGCGGGAAATCGTGTCGTCAAACATAAAAGAATCCTGATGGAATCGCGACGACGGTTTGACGGTGCAAGGTGAGTCGTAAAATTTCAACTACGTCGCACTATTTGATGATATTACTGACAATCATTGTGCAATAAGGAATGTATCAAATTGCGTCTATGCTTGAAACATTCTCAAACATTCTCTTTGTCTCGTTTATCGCTCTTTTAATATGATGTTCGACAATTATATCTTCTTTAGGAAGAAGTTCTTTGGTTATTATATTCATAATAATCTCGAAGTAAAATTATCGTTAACAACGAAAACTTCGATATGAAAAATCTAATTAATCGCCTCAAATTCAAAATATTAGATTCACGATTGATCAGTGTTGTAACAGATACATTTTTTTAAGTAACTAGATACGAATACAGATATTATGAGAATATATATTTTATGAAATGTAGTAATTAGATATATTTTCATTATATATTTATATCCAGTTGTTTACTTCAAACTTATATCTGTATCTATATCTATTTACATTTCCTTTTTAGTATCTATATTTGTATCTAGTTATTTAAAAAATGTTACAACATCGCAATTATCATATCGGTGTGTCTCTATTAGATTCATAATTAATAACAGTTTGATTCACGATTAATATATTGACATTTTGGAAGAAATGCATATTGGCTTTTCTTCTTCCTAAGTACGTTTATACCTGATTATTTAAAGTTTGTCAAATGTGCATACCGTGTGATCTTGCAAGTGTTACTTAAAACTGAATCTTCCTCGACTGAAAGTGATCCAAATGTCGAATTCCGTCAATATGTTTCGGATATCTGACGATATAACGCCCTTTAAAGTTAATTTACTTGCTTGCCCTTTGTATCGTTTATGCGACATACGATGTAAACTCATATAAAAGTCAATCTCTGGCGGCCGTTGTTCCGTAGCGATCGTCGAACGTTAATCTGCATACCTTTGATCCGCCCGGATTATTTTTTAGCCTTTGAAACCTCTTGCGCGAAGGCCTTTTACTTTATTAGATTTCCATGAGTCTCTTCGAAACTTTATCTATAATATTTCTTATCTTTATTTCCTTTTTTAATTTTTTTTTAAAGAAGCAGTAATTTCTTCTCCCTCTCCCCACGATCAAAAGAATCCATAATATATATACACAATTAGAGATTATATCATTTACTTATTATTTAAATATAATTCTCTCAGTAACATTGACTAAATAGAATTTACCCTTGACAAAACTATCATACATGGTATCATATCTCAAAGCTTTAATCGGTGATTTCGCGCGTTGCTTTCTTTTTCATCATGTCCCTTATATTTCATATATTTCATTTTACTTTCTTCTCGAGTCTCTCGTGCAATTTATCAAGCTCTAATTCGCCGGGCTTATCGAGCGGATGACTTTTAGTTTGCGTCTCTCGTAATCCATCCAGAGAAAGTCGCCTACCCTACGCGTGGGCGCGTCGACGACGGCAAAGACAACGAGGACGATGACGAGGGCAGTCCGAAATCCTTTTCGTCGTCGATTAGATTTGTCTTCATCGGCGCGACGAACGCCAAAGAAGTTATCGGTGAATGGCGCCGGAAGAGGCTTAAGATCGAAAGCACACGGTGAAAGCGCACGTGTGACGTGAACAACAACAACAACAACATCGTAACTCATTTACGCAATACAGTTACGGCCGTTGATTGGCTTAAGACACGCGGCGTCCTTTCCATTTTGATTTACGAGCACTCTCGGTGCCAGCGAGTCTCTTCTGGCTTTTATCTCACGTCGAGATCGAGCTTCGATAATCGAATTGTTCATTACGCCACGAGACGCACGAGTTGTCCCAAACCTCTCTTGCAGGTCTAAGAGGAGGCTTTTTCAATTCAAAGAGAATGTTTCAGACACGGATGTTGTAATAAATTTCTTATTGCGTAGTTACCGCAAATTGTTTCAGTTTCTCGTTCGAAAGTATACCGGAGGGTAATAAAAACTGGCGAGTTTTTTTTACTATTTTATTTAAATACTTTCGAGAGAGGAATGAAATAACAAGGTTTCGAACAAACGGTATGATATTAGAGTTAAAATTAAAATATGCAAACGTTTGCAACTTTGAGAATAAAATGGAAATTGTTGAACGTGTTGCTGACAGCGAAATTGAATTTTTCACGTAGTATCCTTTCGTATCTCATTTATAATTGACTTTTCGATTTGTGTTCGCATAAAATGAAATTTAATTTTCAACCATCACCTCGAAAATTACCCGACGATATTGAGTGCCGCTTTTAATTAAATTATAATATACTTATGAAGTTGATAACTTAATAATTGGACTATCGTCGCCTATGAATATTAACACCTCGCATTGAACAATTAATTGTCTTAAATTAGATGGCTCGTTTTCACCATGAATGCGCCTCTCTAATTATCGATTCAACGTCAAAACGCTCCCGAAAAGTGTAACTTGGTGGTTTATCGCGCGTTCGCACGTGCCGAATGCCACACGGTGGTCATCATCGATGACCGACGCAATATGACCAATATTGACCCGTCATCATTAATTTACGCATAAAATGTAATTAATTACACATAACGAATCAAACGTTTACGGCCAGCGCGATAGAGAGCCAATTAAACGCGATAAAAAGCGTGCGTGCATGCGCACGCTTCCGGAATTGTACATTTATTTACTGTATCATCGGTCTTTAATTAAACTTTCGAACAATCGACGGAAGTCAGCGCGGCGTTGAACGTGTTAAAGGGCCCTTTAGCTTTAACGGTCTCACCTCGTTACACTTTACCTCCCTTGGGGGGAAAATAGTTTGCGCGGTTACATCGCCCGCGGAAATGAGAATATTCAAATTCGGCACGATCTGAACGGAAGTTTAACATTAGCGTACTTTAACGGTCGTCCTCGTGAATTAACAAAGTCATTTGGGAGCCGCCACTAACCGCGCGCACCTCCGTGCTTACCTCGAAAGCGGAACTTTCCAAGACGCCGTGGCGATGCACTTACGTCGAGAATGCACCCTATGTATCGCGCATAACGCCCGTTCTGACACATTCCTCAAACGCGGCCTGAAAGAGCAGCGACGCGAGTCCCTCGCAGGAATCCAATCGTTGCTCCGCAACTTGGTCGCCGGGTTGAAACGAGCTCGAAATTTGTGCGCCGGGGAAGTCCCTTCTCCATTACGGCGAATTATTGCGCGCCGCGGGAAATTACATACTTTATGAAGTAATAATAGACTCACCGGCTGGACAAATATTTGTGATCGCGGTTTTCGAGTTAAACGAAGTATGCGTATCTTGAGTTAATTGCGCGAATCGACGTGTTTGTTCAACCGTATTTCGGAAGTTTGGTCAATACGAGACGTCTTACGTCAGGTTTTAATGGCTCGGTGTGAGAAGTTCATTTGACGTGAACGTAGTAGTCGCGCAAACTTGGATGCGGAACACAGAGAGATGCCTGTCCGTCGAACGTTCGATTCGTGTTGCCGCATCAACGGTCGAATTTTATCCGACGGTGGAATCGTATCGCCGAGAATAAACGAGCTCATTATGGAATTAATTAACGACGCTGCAAGAGAGTCGCGACTCAAAACGAACGGCGGGAGAAAAAGAGAGAGAGAGAAATCGGAAAGCGCGCGTCGGATTGTCCGTTTTCACGCTCGTCAGTTTTTCGCAGAAGTTCTTCCTCGCGGATAATCTTCCCGCTTTGTCTTCATTACACGGCTCCTTCGCGATAACTCACTCCTCCTAACTTAAAACCGATTGGCGATCTATCGGACTCTATAGGTGGTACCGGGTAAATAAGGGTGCTGCCAAGAACAGCGGTTTAATTTACGTAACTTGCGTAACCACGACAACCGTCACTGCGAAATATTTCTTCGAACGGTGGAAAAGATGCGCGGAGAGGAAGAGAGAAAAAGGGGGAAGAAATTCTTTGAAAATCCATACGACGACAAAACGGTATTTCCCGCCGGACGGAAACCCGCCAACTTGGCCAAAATTGAAACCGCAGCACAATCGAAGTTATTTGCCGCGGGAGATTTAAGAGTTTCCACGAGTTGAAAGTTTCGAGGATGAGAGAATCTATTAAAACCTCGTTCTTTTCGCGGAACTTCGCGTGAACTTTGCGTTGACGGGATTTTAAAGAGGTTGTAACGCACAGTGTCGTATTTTCAGTGGCGTATTGAAAGGGCCGCTCATAAATTCCGTATTTATCAAGCAAAATTATGTTCCTGTACATTTATTTCATTAGCTAAATAATAAATGTTAATCTGAAACGAAGTTCAGGTAAACATATATATACAATATTACAAATTTGTTTATAATATGAAATGATTCTTAATATCATAGAAATTTTCCATCAAAATCTCATTTTTAGTTTAGGCGATATTAGAAAGGAAATTAAAAATAGCACGTCTTAAGGAGTGTATAAAAAGTGTCAAGTTACAAATATCTCTCCTCTCTTTAGTTGCAAATATCTCTCCTCTCAAATGGTCATTCTTTTTCTAATTACATGAGCAGTTAGATAATATTTCAGAGTACACGTACAAGTTTCGTTGAATTTTTATCAAACCCGTTTCGCCTTAAAACGTCCTTGATTTGACGCTCGATTGTATCAAGATAATACGAAAAGCGGCGAAAACTCGTGATTTACGTATTCGTATCGCAGCACGATATCGACTGAGAAATGTGCGAATCGTGACTGTCACGATTCGCGCGTACGATATCAGAATGTCGAGCACACTTCACGCTGCAGATGAACTTTGCAATCTTCGCGAACTTTTTCAATATACGTCTCCCGTGACCGGTCATGTCACCAGTCGCAATTTACTCAATTTGTGATTGATGTCTCCCCATCGCGCCGGAATTCGGAATCTCCTCGCGAATCTCCTTATTGCGCCCCATTTCTCGCCGGTAATTTCGATTTCAAGGTAGGACTCGAGGCAACGCGGAACCGCGCGTAATTTCGCGGGAGGAGTGGGCGGCCGGTTTCTACCAATCGCATTTTCAGTCTGCGTAACGTGTCGCAATATCGTAGTCGCTCGACTATCACGAAATCGTCGCCGCGCATCTCGCCGAAAATCGCCATAATCCGTAGATTCTTGTGAATGCAGCTACTTATCGCAGCATCCGACAAACATTGTGCATTAATTGAAAAAATGGCAGGTAGAAAATAACATATTCCTTTCCTCGGTTATTCTATCGAAAATATATATAGTTTCAGAGGATAATTGCAGTGGATTTTATTTCTTTTTCCCTTTTTATAGCGTACCTTTTGTTACTTGTTCTTACTCTGTTGTTTTTCGTCGTTCGATAAAACACATCGCGTTATACTTACCGCACTGCGTGCTCGGCGTCTCTCTCCTCCTGTTTCATCGGAAAGACCGGTTTCAAGCCGTGAAGAAATTCGCGTAATCGTCGCAAGTGCTGCGCACGGTTGCTGACAATCATCCAGCCGACGGTTGTTTTGTCTTTTTAAGCCTTCGTTCGTGGTCGTATAGTCAGAGGTCACGTTTCACTCGGTGTCGCTCTCTTCACTCATGGCTGCACTCGCCTTTGTGCGCTACTCTCATTGTCCGCACTCGTTTAATTTGCCGACCAGCGGGGTTGCAATTATCGTTCCCGACAGAGGCAGGCATTAATTTATGACCGGAGGTGGTGGGGCGTGTCGTCTTTCTCGCGCGACAACGTCTTAGACTGCCGGCGAAAGGGAAATTTCATTTGTTTGGTTAGAATTGAGTTACAAGAGGAAAAGAGAAAAACGGAATAAAGGCCGGACGAAGGACGAGGGGAGTGACTCGAATATACAAATATAATGAAGTTAGGTTACGCTTCAACACTTACGCCGACACGTGCCGGAGTGTTCTATAATGCGGTAATTAGTGACGTTAATGCGATAAAGCTTACGTTCAACGGTAGAATTAATGCGGCGTAATTGATTTCTATCGCGTCGTTAATATCGTATAATAATAATGTTTATCGTGACACTGTAAATACGTAATTGGCAAACATGCTTTTATGATTGTTCCTGTGAGGTAGCGACAGTAGTAATGAGTTTTGCTACGATAACATCGAGATTATTAATGTCGAAATTTTTCATCACGAAACTCCAAGTTTCTAGTCTAGAACTCTTCTCTGATGGTATCGTTATTATTAAAAAAACTTGCTTCGTTAATAATAATGATGATAATGATAATATCTTCGTAATGTTCGCAATGTTTTTGCAACGTAGTGTTAAAATCGTCTGTGTAAACAGCGATTTAAATGAATTTTTTAATAAACGAGTTTCTTATTACGCGTTTGTTAAACCGCATTTGTGATATAATGCATACTGTTTAATTAAAAATTAAATTGAAATTAGATTAGGATTGATTTAAAATAATTAAAAATACTGCTAATGCGAATTAAATGAAAATTTTTGTGAGAAAACGTTAATGAACAATCATACAATAATTTTCTAAATTATCGTGTACATCATATCATTCTTTCTTGAAAGATCCCATTATCTATTGCTAGCGCTGTTTAACTTCAATGACTTTATTTGATGCTTTTACTCGACGTAGCAGGAAGCCGTGTTTGCGAAAAATGAACAGGGCGACGGAAAGCGAGAGGCGGAGAGAGTGAAAGAGACGATTATTGAATCTGAAAACTAACATTTTCGTAATTAAGCTGGCACTTCGCCTGACGGTATTTTTCGCCACGGTTACACCGAGTAAATTTATGTCACGTCAAGTAGGTGCGCGGGAAAAATTAATCCACTGACGTCTACCACTTATTTCCGCGTTACTTCACGATAATTATTCCTCCCTCTCTCTCTCCCTCTCTCTTCTTTTCCGTCGATATCGATTTATCGTACCGTTTGTTATTAAATTTCAGAAATTGACTTTTACTAAACTCCCTCTGGTTCGATATTCCCGCATACTTGATATCCATTAAATCTGTACTTTTTTAATCTCGAATGCGCTGTGTAATTTTAATGCAATTTACGGTGGAATAACTAATTTACATACGAGCATATCGATCGGTATAAGCTCGTATGGTACGGTATGAATTTAAATCAGAATCACACACAGCGGTTTATTTATTTTATAGACAATGTAGCGCCATTACGAAATCATAATAATTAGTAATTATATGCGGACGTATCTGTTTATTTTATGATTATGAATTATTATTCCATGTATAATTTTGCAAATAATAACGGATACTTTGCAATTGTTAAATTGATATGGACTGTAATTGGGTACCTCTTGATGCTTTACTGAATAAAACGATTTTTCAAAGCGCGTGGTTACGTCCGAAACTGAACGCGTATCTCGGTTATTTCGTTTATCGTAACATCTTCAAAGAGAGAATTATATTGGAAAAATATCATCGCAATCGAATTTCTCACGCAACGAATCGGAAAACGGCGGACGCAACTAGCTTTACACTATTTTTCGCTGTACGGCTTACCCGTCCTTGACAATACCGCTCGTCAATAGAAGTCGGTGCAGCACAGTAGGAAAACAGAACGTTTCATGCATATGTAACATGAAGAAGGATATCGGACATGTAATAAAAAGAGTGAAGAAATACATAACGATATTACATACTGATATATCGTGAGGTTTGAAACTTCGAGGTTGAAACTTCGAGATTTAAATCGGGAATTCAAGTCGGACGAAAGCGTCGATGACGTTACGGGGCGACGTGCAGGCATTTTCCGATAGGCTCGATGCGTAGTCACGTTTTCCACATTTTAATATTTTCCGAACCGAGTCTTTATCGCCGTGTGTTCACTTCTGTTTTAAATTTATACTTTATGAGACGTTGCAATATTCAAACACGCGCATAATTCTGTTTTCTCTTTCGGCTCTTTGAAAGTGCGAATTATTCTTTTTACTTGACGCGTTTCTACGCATTGAATATTTGTCAAATTTCCGGAAAAGTAATTCTGGTGCTGTGCGAGAGCGCGCTCGCGTAATTTGGTGTCATTCTTGCGCGAGCCCTGGCGGGAAATAGAGAAGGAAATAGAGATTGTTCATTGCCGCGAATTTCTCGATATTTGAAGCACAAGTCCACTCGGCGCCGTAAAATTGCGAGCGTTATGAAGGTGTAAGGTTTTACCTCCCTCCGTGCACAGAGCGCGACGTTTCTCCTTTATGTCCTGAAACTGCCTTGCACAATTCGTTTCTATTTTTCAAAGCAGTTTCCTCGCGGCGCTTTCTTTGGCCGGCGCGAGAAGAAATAATAAGAAAAACGGGAGGGGAACGGGGCGAATTCTTCCGTTGTTTTCAACTTTAAAGAGCTCTCGCATTTGTCAATATTAAACGAGACGCAGGATTTTGAGAGAGATAAATTAAACTTAATAAGCTCAAAGCGCTTGACGTCCTATTATTAAAATGAATAGTATAGAATAGTTACGGAGCTTAATGATAAAGCTTCGTATCGCATCACCGGTTATCAAACTCGGCTGTGTTCGTCGTTGCGCCTCTGTTGCGCTTCGATTCGCTCTGTTTGCGCTCGCATTGCTTTCGCCGTACGTACGGTATATATAACATATATGGTCACGCTCCTGAAATTCCCCGCGCAATTAACATCCGTTAAAACTTGCGCTGTTTCGCGGGTGACGAGATAAGGACCGTGGCCACGTTATCGCGGTCTCGCATTGCGCGTTTCCGTGGCCCGCAACCAGTGGGATTTACATGCGCGACGAGGAAGAGACCCGCGGCAATTTTCCCCGCATCTAGGGAGGCTTTATCTCGACGACGCCGTCGGCCGCGAGCATCCGAAAACTCCGTTAGCCGAACGCGCGACGCATGGAACGGGACAGTGATTTATTGACGTTTACGTGGCGCGGATTACCTCGGCTCCACTTTCCGTTCGCAAAAAGTCGGCGTGATTGACGGTGCTTCTAGGCCTCGCCGGCCACGTGCCGGGACTTTTACGAGGCCGTTGTACGCCGCGCGCTCTCCCCGGCCTCCGCGACACTGCCCGCCGCCGTTCAACCACGGGGGTAACGCGATATTACAGCTGGGAAGGGGGACCAAGGGGAAGGTCTCGTATTACCTCATAACGATTCAATTTCGGCGGGTTAACAGCATCGGGTCACGCTCGGCCGACCAATGAGACGATTACGCGACTGCTGCGTGACGACCGGCTCGTTTGGCGCGAAGTGTAGGCGTGCCTGCGGGAAATTGCGTGTAACCGCTGATTTGATCTCGCTTTCGGCACCGATCACCTCCCTTGTAGTAACGGGAACGTCAACGAGGTGACGTCAAGGTGATATACAGGAACATTCGTCCGACGGCGTAGTTATCCGACGATAAGTTCCCGCCTTGGTGTCGTGGGACGCGGCGTGACTTCGCAGCAAGTGTCTCGAATAGCCGCCGCAATGTCGCAACTGGGAATCAGGGGTCCTCGAATAGCCCTTAGTGTTGCGGGGACTGAATCACGACTAGTGATGCCGCGCCTGAGTTTTTCCAATTCGATCGGAAGGCGGTGGTTACATTCCCGTTACGTTAACCATTGTGCGAGACGTACGATCACTCGGCTTCCCCCGACGAGCATCCGTAACGTAGTTGCGGAAAACCATAGGCTTAGTCATGCCAGCTGGTGAAGTTCGTTGAGAAGTTACCGGGCAAACTTACGCGGCAGCCGGGAAGCGAAGAGAGCGGGCAGGCTGGTCTTGTCGTCCGTGCTGTGTGTAAGTTGTCGATTGTGTAAGCTGTGATTCCCCCGGCCGTGAACAAAGTGATAACGAAGCCACTTGAGTCTCTCACGGTCATGGGAGGCTAATTGGGAGGCGCTCCTTTTTTTCTTACGCGCGACTCATCACTCGTCCCTTCAGGATTCCGTACAAAATTGGTCTAATTAGAGGAAGTAATTAGAGCTTTGCGAGACGCTTTTCTATAGAATTTCCGCAGTGTAGTATAAAGCCGGCCTCGACGTTTCTTACTGTGGGAAAACCAGGGAAGTATGATGCAATATCGTCCATTGTTAACGTCGCAAAGTCTTCCTTGTTATTTCTCATGTCTTGCTTTAGCTTAAAGGCTAACGGAATTATACTCGGCATCCGATTATTATCATGGTCTTACCGCTGCAGACGTAGGACCTTCTTTCAATTTATTTAACGATGCAAACGCGCATCATTACAGAGATCAACAAATAGATATGAAACAAAATTCGGCTGACTTGTCGCAAGGGAGATTCAGATAAGTGTAAACCGAGTCTAATACAAATTGGCAGCCACCAGATGTTTCCGCGTTTTAATACCGTATTCTTCTAGCAGTATAGCTATAAATAGCAAAACGTTTCTACCCTTATCCGGCTCCCCTTCAGCGGGCAGGAGCTCTTCAGTCACTATACTTGAGCCCATATTTGCCATTGATGGCTTCGCATTTTTTCGGCTCGAACGAAGGCAGCTTTATTCTGCGTTCGTTTGTCTTCTACACGTGAGGCAACTTGAGGCTAAGTTTAATTTTGTAGAAAATATATCATAGCCTCAACAAAAGCAAGGCGTCAGAGGGAACGACACAGCGTGAGATGATGTGGGATGCACGGCGACAAAAAGATCTCTTTTCGTTTGGTCAAATAAAGCGGATGGCACATAGAAAAATATAAGCGGTAAAACTTAAGCGATAAGGAAATTGAAGTAACTAAAATTTTAACTTGTTGAAATCCTAGTTACTTCTGCTTAACTGCTTACGTTTTTCTATGTATTACGGCCGTAATACCTACGAATACAGGTACACAGGTACCCAAGTAGTACCCGGATAAACCCACGGTTTTAAGTACTTGAATAATATAACAAAACACACATAAGTATAGAAATACCCGGATCGTACTGAAGCGTTGAATAAAACACTAGCGAAGTTAATATCAGATAATTAGAGAGATTTATTTGCAACTTAATAACAAGTAAAAAGTGATAAAGGGAATTCAGAATTGAGAATATGTCCTGCATTCATATAAATTCTCATCTCGAACTTATTCGCACGTATCTGTGCTTCATCGATGGACACGATGCTCCGGCAGGACGAAATTGCGGAATAACTGGAGTAGAAAGCGCGACAGGTGTAACATTCTACATAACGACGCGAGTAACGACTTAATATGGAAAATCCGATTTTATAAGCTGGCAAGGAACGGAGGGATCTCTTCACCAGGCGAGTTCTCCCCTTTCGATGCGGCTCCGATTTCTCGCAATTATTCCTCATTACCGTCGCGAACGATTGCAGTAATCCGAGTCCATGTCAAGAGGATGCGCGGGAACATGGTGACACGAGAAAACAGGGTAGAGACCGAGAAGAGATGGAGAGAGAGAGAGAGAGAGGGGGATGGAGAGAAAGAAGGTAAAAAAAAGGGTGAGATAGCTGTCACAATTAAAACCACCGAGGAAAACGTTCGAGGAATCTGCCAGCCGCTTTGTTTCCCAAGATTAACGGAAAAATCCAGCAAATTATACTAGTTTTAATATAACGGGACGTACACACAGAGATTACGCGAGTTTATTTCACCTGTGTTCTTTATTTAGTTGCTCTCCTTCTTTTTCCTCGCTAACGTTTTGATATATAATTACTATTCTCCTTCCAGTGCACACGAGTACAACTTAACGCAAAAGAACGGATCGTTACGGAGAGTTCGTGAAATTTAACGTTGCGAGTAGATGTCTAAATGTGTTACTTCTGGATCGGAGCAAAAGGGCAGATGAAAAATTCGTTGAAAAATCGTGGAAAAAGACAGTTTTTAAATTGAATGTATAAACTAGATATTGGAAACGCAGTCATCGACTGTTGTACAGTGACATTCAAAAGCTGTAGTTAAAAAAAAAAGCTCAGACTTATGATTAAATTTTTCTATTAACAAATTATTTAGTATATTTCTAACTACCTTTAAAAAATTCGCAATAGTACTTAGAATTTCGGGCGTGGCATGGTAGACATCGCACCGGTCTGTTATTCTAGAGGTTTACATCTACTGTTGCGATTAAAAGTATCCGGACACGAGGATTGTCGAGAAGATGTCTTACTATTATTGCACACGCAGCAAAGGAAAAAGTCTTCGTAAGGAGTGCCCTCTTGCTGTGCCCTGCTTCGACGGGAAAATTCGCTCTCGCGGGAATGTTTGCGAATCTCGTGTAGGATCCCGATCTGTTTTCTCAGATCTCTTTCTTCCTTTACTTATCGGTCGTATCCGTCGCGGTGTTACAACAGTTTGTTTTCTTCGCGAATGGAGCTCCGTCTTGAATTCCCCGTCGCGAATTATAGATCGTCCTGAGCGGGCTTTAGAACTTCGATTCGCGTGTCCTCTTTTCCCTATTGCAGTTTTCGACGGGACAAACGAGCGGCTCTTGTGAGATTAATACGACTAGTATGCGCACTGTACGGCTGGCTCTTTGTGTCGGCGTCTGAGTTTCCAGTGTCGTTTGAAGTGTCGTCTGAGAAGAAGTGCCACTTGCAGCTGACACGTTCGTTTCAGTTTCATGCTCTTCGAGTTGCTACCTTCGCCACCTTTGCAGCGAGCCGCTTTGACGACCGTGTCGTTTGACAGCTTAGGTCCGGAACGTTCTGCTTCTACTCTCTTTATCAAGTTTCGGAATATTCGCGCAGTTAGCGTTATAATTTAACGAGGGAATTTATTTTAGTCGTGTCGCTCACGAAACTCGGCACACAAAAGGGAAATCATACGCGGATAATTGCTCCCGTTTACGGGGCTTTAAGAAATATCTTCTCAACGGCGTCACGGTTCGTGAAATTTAACGTCGGTGTATACATTACGACCGCACTCCGAAGAAATGGTATTTGCTTTGTATGCTTCTGGCAAAGAGCAGCGTTTCTGAAATATATGTTAAGCGAATTGGAATCGAGGCTGGAATTGGGGACTGACTTCGAATCGAATCGCGACTGTTTCTCGAACGGGACGTTCTTGGCATTATAGGGTAACCCCTGCGTTTAGATTGAATTCTGTTTATTACTAGATCGATGTCCCGTCTCGCACGAGTGACGTAACTATAAATGCGACGCGACGATAAGCGTGAAAGTATCATTATCGGTGATACACAACGAATGAAGGAAACTCGGACATTTTCCCCCGTGCGTCTCGCTTCCCTCCCTCTCCTCTCGCGCCCCTTTTTCCCGTTCTCGCAGGAAATTAACGTCTGTCCGGTAAAACTCGCGGATCGACGTGAACCAGACACGCATGGTGCCGATGCAAGCGAGTTATGCCAGTCTCTCACACGTTATAAAAGCGTATATCTCAAAACTTTGATAGAACTCTCCCAAAAATTCACTTGCGTTTCATACATATGCGGATATGAATATTCGATGGTAATCGTCTGATACTCATCGATAAAAAGAAAAAGCGAGGAAGGGAGGATCAAAAGAGGAGAATTCCGCGCATTTTTCGTATTTCTCTTTTGATAAGACAGACACAAGTCGTGTTCTCGTTGATAGTTTGAAAAGATAGCAACAGCGGTGGTTAAAAACCCCTCCGGTAGTATTCAGCAGCGTGGCACAATGCACAACATTGCTCACATTGTTCTTCATGAATTTCCGTGTTTATACGGTGTCGCACGGTGGAAACAGACGCAGGATGCAAGATGCGAGGAAGAGAGAGCGAGAGGGAAGGAGAGATGTTTGGAAACGCAGGGGGGTGCGGTAATAACTCGTCACGACGCTAACAACATGTATATCCGGAGGAAAAGCTGCATTTGACTTTTGACGTTGTAACGAGTCGCTTTTGTTTTTTATATGTGAACATTAATTTTCTCATGTCGCCGGCCGGAAAGAAAAGTACGCGTAGAATGCTATTTTGCAGTTTTCATCAAGAGTCACGGCTTTCTCGCCCAAATATGCGCGATCGTTGCGACTCCGCGATATAATTTCCCGAATTTTCCGGAAAATCCGTCGCAAAGAATAAAGATGCGTTCTACGTGATAACTCGTGTGAAACGCTTTGAATTATGCGGGCATTTACGTTAGGTTTGCTCGACATACATCCGTTTATACCTTGAGATTCAATTATACGAAAAATGAATCGATTAATATATATCGGTCATTATTTGCTCATTTATTTCATCGTCAAACGTTTCGTATAATCACATCATTTTAATTATTTCCAGTTATTAATCTATATAAAATTCCTTTACAGCGAACAATTATCGTTATATTTACATTGGTGGTTCTCTGTTGAATTTATATATCTTTTATTTCTTTAAGCGAGGAGAAAAGGAAAAAAACTCGCTCGTCCATAATTACATAATATTACTCGCCCCGCGTTCCGCGCACGCCAAGAGGGATATTTCCCTTCGTGCAATTTTTTTTTCGCGAGGGGTCACCAATTGGATCACGCGGGATTTCTCCGAAGCGTATGATGTCCCGTTGATTCGATTTTGCAATCGGCCGCGTCTATTACACAGATTTCTGACTATCGAAGAACTATTGTTCTCGCAATGAATGCCGCACAGGATTCTTTCGCTTTAATATGGAATTCTGAATAGGAGCAATCTACTCGATGATTAAATTCCTCCATTATTGAGGAACGCGCGTTTCCTTATACTTCCCGCATGGGCACACACGCCTAGAAGTTCTTTTAAAGCTACGGTATAACAAAGTTCCCTACGTTGTTTTCCATGCGTAAAGGACAGTCTTGAGTTGGGACGAAAATTTACTTCTCTACGATGCCCACGGGAGAGTTTATTTGAAAAGTTTTTATCGTGGACGCAAACAAGTTTACACAACTGAAGAATATTAGATATAGGTACGGTTTATCGAAGAACAAATGATCGAAGTAGAATTAATCAAACGGAATTCACGATCGCCGGTTTGCAGCACAATTAATGATTTTCGATTGCGTTGTTATTAAAGTGCAACGGGATGATCGACGCGTTTATGTAAGCAATAATACAAGCGATAATCTTCCGCGTTGGGCATCTCAATAAGTCGGCAGGAACGCCCGCGATCGTGTTTTACGAGACGCGGGAGTTGTTTCGGCGCAAGATCTCCGTACGTGCGTGGCAAGTCGTTTCATCTTGATTTACCTGGCATAAGTCTAAAGAGTGAATTTACGAGTAATCCTCGCGGCGAAATAAAGAAAAGTAAAGAAGAGAAAGGAGAACAGACGGACAGACAGGTGGAATAAAATTTATCTTACAAAGGCTGATTGCGATCCCGCGACTTGGAATTTAAGAAGATAGGCGAGTTTTAAAGCCGAAGCGACGGGCGTTATTTGTTCGAGCTTGCAGCGTTACACGCACAGACCCGCTTGGATTTTAACGACCGATCAATTTTTATAACGCAAATATCACTCCCGTAAGGCGCCGGATAAGCGCGACCGTGTAAATTTGTTCGAGACTCTCGAACGTTCCGCGATTGTGCCATAATCTGTTGGTTCAGCGGAAACGAGAGAGAAAGAAAGGGACAGAAAGAATTTATACATACAATTTATAGCGCTAACTCGGGATTTATGAGAGAATTAAACTTACGACTGGCTGATGGCCATCGTGTTCGCCCGGCCTCGCGAAATACGCGCAAAGCCCCTGTAAAAAATTTCCGTTTTCCGTCGCTTTTCTCATAAAAAAAAAAGAAATATACAATACTTCTGCTATTATTTAACGATCGCGATATTTCTAGAAAGTGTGACGTTATATATATATATTTTATTAATGTATTTCACGGGATATTTCAAGCTCGCTGAAAAACAGGACGAGTTCAAATTGTCCTAGATCTCTCCGTCCTCTAGCCAAGCACACCCATCGATTCAGTAGAACGTAATTACCGCGAGAGAAGAGAGATACATGGAATATTTTTACTCATTTACCTTCTATCGTGAAAGTTAATTAGAGGGCTAGCGGAATATTAGGATTGATACTTATCACTTTCCACCACCGCCGCCATCACTACGACCATCGTCACGACAACGGCCGTTTCATTAACGACTCCGTCGGCGTTCTTTGTTTTCCGTTTTCACCCTCCCGTCCTCTCACGTTTCATCCCCGACGTAGCGTTATCGACACGGGATGAACTTTCTTCGTCGATTGGATTCGCGCGTAAGGCATTGGTCGAGCTTTCTCTGACTCGATGACTTCGCGTCCGCCCCACTTATTCTCGCGATTCCCACCATCGATGTTAATATCGTTCTCCTTCTCGGCGAAGATGAACCTCGATGATTGGAAAATATTTTTTTTCTTCCTCAAAAACCAACATTTGCCACTCTTCTCTCTGCGCGCGAAGGATACATCTAATCATTTATCGGTAAACATTTGTGTTGCGCGATATCCACGAGCTGCAAATTTGATGGATATGATGGTATAATCCTTGGGCTTTTAATTAAGAAATGGTTTATTATACATTATGATTTCCCTCTAACCTTTTTTCAGCTTCATATATTCGTTGGATAAATGAATTCTCATGCGTCTCTTTTTCTTCTTCATATAAAATTTATACCGTTTCATGCATGTAATTTTCTCGAAATAAAACTAAATGGGGCGGCACCAAATTTGCTGAAAGGCCGAAATGAATTGATAGAAATGCTTTCAAATGTGTGTCCGCAACGAATATCGCTACAAAATACATGTGGTGCTCCATTTCAGTGCGACCGCGCGGGAATATCAATAATCCGGCGTTGTAGATCACACCGTCTGAAAACAAATCTAATTGCCATCATCGCGGATAATACGATGCAGTAACGTAACAATAATGGTGGCGGGACGGTGAGAGCCGTCGCATGAATAATGAAGTAATGCGATTCTCTAATCAAATTGGAATCCAGTCTCTCTTCACGATGGTAAACATTGGGCTATTATGCAGTTTCAAACTATTATTTATACGCACAAAGTTCACCTTCCGTATCTCGACCGTAATATTTCACCGCTGGTATACGCAATTCAATGTCGTATGCCATTATTACATACACTTATGTCGTTTCTGTCTGTTAGAAAGATTTGTATGCTTCTCATGAATAGCGTAATTTAAATAATTCCGTGACAATAATACTGCAATAATCACGGTGTAAATATAACATGCCGCAAGAATAACGACGCAACTCGGGTTCCTTGATTCTCTATTCTTCATTCTTCCTTCTTTCTTTCGATTTCTTCATTTCGACTGATCCGTTTCATCGATGACAGGATTTCGCTGATTATCTTTTGTTATGAGTTTTTAATTGGCGATTGTAGGTACTAATAGATAGTTTAGAATTTTAATGCTCCAAAAAATGTAAATATATTTTTCACAGTTCGTTCTTTAACATTTATAACAATTAAATACAATGCCAATATTTGTGTATGAATTTTGTATAACAGATAGATTGTTATATAAAATCCTAGATTTTACATAAAACGTTTTTTTGATTTATTAAACATTCAACTCGTTAAATTTTCTCTCTTGGTCTGTTTTATTACCAGAGATTTTCGTAATTTTAGAAAGTACGATTTATAAATACTTTCCCATTTTAATTTTACGCGTTACATTCAAACTATTTTAATGCCAGGCATTTATAACTTTCAAAATTGTAACTTATGCGAACAATTCCATCACGATTTTAATCACGATCGAATTACTTTAAATTCATGTACACCATATCCGTACGTTATTCGAAATTATTTTCTATATTGTTATTCGAAAAAGTTTCGGCCGTCAGAGTGTTTCAAGACGTAAAATTAATGGAAATCATCTCCTTACATCGCCACGCTTTTTCGTACCGAGAATTTCTTTCTTTCCGAAGTGAATCGACCTGTCTTGAATCCATCACAAGTGCCGTCAACTTTGTGCGCGCGTGCACGGCAAAGTTATATAACGCGACAAAGCGAAGCACGTCCCGAAGAGACTCGCAATTTATTCACTTCGTTCGCTGAAAAAGAGAACGGGCGATAATTAAGCGGCCACTTTCCATCGACGTCTATCAAAGGAAACGAACGGACCATTGCCTCATGGTACGCAATACCGGTCCTCGTTGGCTTAATGCGCTCATTAATAATCGTCTTGCTCCTGTTGCCTGCCACTGTGCGGCTTCACGGAAAGCCGTAGTACGTTTCGTATTTTTCTTCACGATGGTAAACCTTGCCCGTCGTCTTGTGGACGGTTCACGTTGCCCTCGGACGTGGAACCTCGTAATTTTCATCTCATTTCGTCTTGGCGACGTTAAGTGCCAACCACCCCTGTCCCCCAGTCTTACGCACTCCTACCGCGTCAAGGATAAATGCGACAGATAAGACGAACGGACGCTTTAGATGGCTGATTTGCGTCCGTTTCTTGTACATGTCTGCTAAATTAACTCTCATCAGCACGCAAGACAACCCGCTAGTCCGCTAGGGGGAGGAAATTGGCGACTGCCTTTACATTTTAAAAAGATCTCTCGACCTGGCTAAGAACGATATCGCTGACTATATCAGCTTCTCGCTTCTCGCGTATTTTTATATATTATCTATCCGAGATATCCTTGAATTTAACGACAAATTTGTCGGCGGATTATGAATCATTACATTTTTTACTTACATTAGTTCTTTTTTTTTATTGAGATCTCGTTACAGAGCACTATTAGATCCGTGCTTAGTTCATCGTGGCCTTTCTATAATTGTTTTTTCGTAATTTCATTGAGCCTCGAACATCTACTATTTTAATCACCAATTTTTGCTATCACGACAGAGCCGCTCAATGTTAAATAAGCAGTGACACGTTCGTGAGATCTCATACGTGACAAATATTTTTCACCGGCGCTTTCTCGCGTGCCGGTATCGTCGAGGACGGAGATAGGAGAGAAAGAGCATCGCGGTTTTCTTCACTAAATATTTGACGAAGGATTAAGCGGGAAGTATGTGCTATTGAAATTAACAAAATAAAAAGAAACAGCGGCGCGTGATCGGAAGGATCGGGTCTTTTTATTTGCTTTGTTAGCGGATTTAACGGAGGTCCTTGTTGGGATATTAATCCGTTTCCTTACGCTGAGAGACACGCGAAACGCGCAACGCATGCGAATACGTATTAATTTCTCGCAACGTAACACGAGGATATTCATTCTGCACGCTTTGATCCCGCGATGAAACAAAGAGAAAGCGACAAAAAGAGCGCATTTATGGGAATTCTCGCGTGGTTTAAAATTAGTTTTTTTCCTACCGAAGATAAAATACCGTGCGTGCGGTTGGAATGGAAGAGAAGTTCACGCGTAATAATGGAAAATACATGTATCATTATCGATTTATTAATAATGCAATAAAAAGATTCGTAAGCCGAGCGGATCTTTTTATGCCCTTTTTATCCTCATACCTTTGTCGACCATTATACGACGCGTGCGTTAAGTATATAAAGGGGCGCGCACTTCCGCCTTGTTCTCAGCTTTCTCAAAGTATGTTAACCTCACTTTATGGACTGAGGTAGACTGTTTTACGTCCCCAATATCACTCCATACGAAGCAATTTCAGCTCTCGTAATAAAAGACCTTGATACTGCTCGGCTTCCTATTGACTGACCTGCACGTGAGCTTAATATATCCCGCGAGCTCTCTCTCTCTCTCTCTCTCTCCAGATGAATATATCGATGAAACGATCTTTGCCCGATTCGAGACGTCAATGATGAAAACAATGTGCTACAGAGATACGTCGTTTATTATTATGACTTCAGAAGTAAGTACATCGTCGACAAGCCATTGATCGAGACACATTTATAACGTTACGGTAATATCCATACTCTTGATAGCGTTTTTCTTTTTTTTTTGTAGCTCTCGAGCCTATCGCTCACAAGTTGATACGTGCATGCTCTTATAGATGTACTCGCGACACACTATTCTTAATTACATCACAGTTTACATGTATGTGCAAAGTATTTGTATTAAGTATATATAAGAATCGCGATAAGCACGTTTCGTTTCCGCGATCAGATCTCGGGACCTCGCGCTATTCAATTTGTCCAATCGATAGCTTATCCGGCGCGATGAAGGAAGCGAACACAGGCGCTTCCCCGGAGCTCGAACGGTTGCAGCCTCTGGAAAATACAAAACGAAATTTATTCCATAAGCGAGACACGTTTTACAGATTCGGCGACGATGGAGCATCGATAGGGATCGTCGTTGGGAAGACTGGAATTTAAATCACACTTGATATTCGAGATAGAAAACTTCTGGCCTTCCGTTACAAAGTAAATTTCTTTCCGTGATGATATTGGAATGCATTCGAGAGCAATGGGGATCTCAGAGAGAAGAAGGTATTTGTGCGCCGGGAAAAAGGTGACTTTGATTAATAGACGCACGGCGCACAGGTGTGTTTAACCTGTTCTCCGTTCGCGAAGAAGTTTGATTGAAACGAAACGAACGGCAATGCGCTGAATATTAACTCGCATTGATTACACTCCGCTCCTTCCGTTCTCTATCTATCTCTCTCCGTCTCTGTCCATCGTTGCACCAAAAGGAGCTTTATACACATCGTTAATGCGTTTCATTACCGCGAAATAACGAAAATTGCGAACTCGCGAAAATTCATTCGAATTAGATGTACCTCGACCGCCACTCAATGTGCTTTTAGTACGCTCTATTTCGTTCCTAACGTTACTTCGTTATCGTCAAAAGGGTCACTTTACCATAAACGAATATCTCTAATGAATCGCACGAGGCGCACCGGTGTACACTATCGGGCGGAGTGATGAGAATCGTCCGTTTATTGTAAATGATATACGTGTAAAATATAATTCGTAGTTCGTAATAATAACAGTCGCCGCCTCTGTCGCGTGCGAAGCACGAAAAATCCGGATCCCGGGCAGTGCGTCTTCATATTTTATAAATTCCAATCATCAGGATCGCATTCCGAGTATCGAATCTATTCTCGTCGCCAATTTTCTGCGTGACGTCATACGTACTACATACCCATGTGGGGGAATGTAATAAGCGCGATAAAGCCCCAAGGTGGCGCAATCCTGCGCGTGAAATTGCGCCCTTTAGCGCGAGAACAGCGGAGAAAGCGTTACTGGTCGCGACATGGTTCCTTTGGGAAAGGCATAACGCAGAGGTGGACGTCGTCGCTCGCACGTCGAATCGATTGGGCGGCCAACACCGCGAGGGCAATTTCTCAGATATTAGTGTGTTCGGTACGGAACGACGTCGTGACCTGCCGATTTGTACGATCAACATCCCGTCGTACTGTCGGGCCGGCGTGACCGAAACACTGTGAACACCGTCGTCCGTGCTTCCGGCGGAATTACCGAATGCTTTCCTTCATTTCGAGCGTTTCCACATCGCAATCCGCGTTTGCGGATTCTCCCTCCGCACCAAGGACATTTATCGCGATCATACCCGAGTAAATATTATCCGAATAAATATTTATTCTCGAATGAATTCTCGAGTAAGGGAGAAAAAAGCGAGAAACTGCGTAACGTAGCGTAATCAGTTTTTGTTTGATCTCGCGTTCTCCCGCGAGATTTATTCCGACTAACCGTGACCCGTGAAGCGGGCGGAACTCGTTCCGCGCGGTAGAAGAGTATCAACTAACGGAACGCACGGCTATTTTCTTCCCATGAGGAGGGAAATCCATTCTCCTGACGAGCTGGTGCGCTCGCGCGTCTAAAAATCTCCGGGAAATGTGTCTAAATTTTCTATAAACGACACTGAAAGCGTACCCTCGTACGCTTAATGGAATATCTGTGTACAGCAACGTCGAAATGCATCGCGAGCGCGTCCGTGCGTATCGGAAGGAGGCAAATGCAATATGCAGGGGTTGGTTGTTTGATTACGATATCGAATGCGCCGAAGATGAGCAAATGCCTGACGTGGACACGCCACCAGTTGCGGGATTGTTGATCTTGGGATCGCACGGCCGTAGGAAACGGTCGCGCGATTATGCAGCGTTTGTGTAGAAATTTGCTCGCGCGAGCACCCACGGTCGCAATTGATTACTTGTGCGAATGCGTCGTTTTGCGGGAAACGATCCCGAGGGGAAATCCATATATGTATGCGGATTCCCCCACAGAAGTAGAATGCTTCGCGTCAATCCGACTTCGAGTTCATTGTTTTCCGCGTTTTCAATCGACGCTATCTGTCCTGCCACGCGAGTGCCGCAACTGCGCACGGTAGCGCGCTCACTGATTTCCATTTGAAAATAGAGTTCGAGACTCGGTCAGACGTTGGACTTCACCTTTTAGGTATTTTTAGAGAGTGAAGCGTGGCGGAAGACGCTCGCTCGTAAGGCCGTTTTTCGCAAGATCCGCACGATCCTCCCTGCAGCGCGCGCCGCCCACGTGTTTCTATCTGGAAAATCTCGACACTATCGATACATCATTCATGATACATCGGGCATTTTCGTTCGATCATTATACATCATTCATGATACAGCGGGCATTTTCGTTCGATACATATCTCTCCCTTTCTCTCTCCCGTTAATTATCATCGGGTTTATCGCCGACTCTATAACTTTCGTCCCCTCCCCACTCCGTGTACTCTCCCACTCGTAACTAAAGTGATGATTTGAATATTTCACAAATTTCACGGCCCGTCATCGTTAGCATGGTCGTATTTACGCTCGGTATCATATTTCGAAAACTCTCCTGATATATGTGTACAAGAACCTTCATTAATTTCAGCACGCCCGCGTTCTCTCGTGTTTAGCGAGCGAATCACGGCAGCCTAAGTAAACTATAGAGACGATAGGTCTTGTTTAACGAAAACAAAGCACCGATGTTTTGTCTTCGGACAAAAATTTTCGAGGAATGCCTCTGTTGAAAACGGAAAAAAGAAGAACGAGAAAGTGAACGAGAAAGAAAGAGAGAGAGAGAGAGAGAAAGAGAGAGAGAGATAGTGCGCGGCTATAAAGTGAAAAAAGTTATTGGACGTATCGAAAAGAACGAAGGGTAGTGTAATCATTGTAATCCAAACATTGACTACGGCATACAAAGAGAATCGTTTATATATCTTGAGCGGATAACACGAAACAATCAAAATACGCGAAACGCCGGCAGTTCGTAGGACGTGCTCCGGAAAAACTTGATCGCGCACCGCGGAACTGCATTTATCCATCGGGTATTGAAATATGACTTCCTGGTGCCGCGTTTAATTCCGTGCTACTATTTCGAGAGAGTGCGCGCACGCCCGATTTCGGAGTAAAGCCGTAAAGCCATCGGCGGTTAGCGGAGTTTTTCGCGCCGAGCAACGTCGCCGGTGAATCGAGGCCCGACGAGAACGCGGTCGCCCATCTGTCGTCGTTCTAAACGTGAGTAATTACGATCGACTCGCGAATTCTTTTTAGCGACGAGCGATCAAAAGCGCCGCTCGGTCTTCTTCGCCGCGTATACGTCGTCTTTTTTTCATTTATTTAACGTTTGTAAACATTTAACGCCGGGTTGTTACAAAATAATTTTGTGAAATATCGTGCTTCTCCACGCTATCTGCGGGTTTTGAACTCGTAAATCTTTCGTCGTTCCGCATACGTTACCACGCAAGCTACATGTTGTTGTTGTTGCTATTCAAGTATCTCGCGGTGCGGTGAAGGTTTCGCAATACAAGATAGATATTGCTTTTAACGTGAATTCACGCCGAGCCTGTTGCAAAGTGAATCGCACTCGGCAGAGTGAATCGGAATGATGTTTGTGAAGGGACGAACTGCGTTTCCGTCTAATGCGCCATAAATATTCATGATTTTTTTTTAACTCGAGTTTATTTTTTATATTTAACCGCGACGGCGTAATAATTGCTCTCTGTAAAATTGCGCCCTCTATAATAAACGGAATATCGTAATAATATAATACGATTTAATAGAAATGTAAACGAAATCGTCGAACAGACGAATGAGAGAAGAACGAGAGATTTCAGTCCGACGGTGTTTTATATATTCTCCCAATCCCGCGCTCGGCAACGGTAATGGACGATCGATGGTTTCATATATTTGATTTAAAATTCGATATTTTTCCAGTAATCTAACCCATGACGTCAAGCCGATTAATTAATCGTCAATTCAGCATGGATAAATTCGATTCCGGCAGAAAAAATATCCCAATTCCGATTCATTGTGTCGCTCTCCTACATACGGGTCGTTGATAAAAGTTATTAAAATATTTTGCGGATATGCAAATGTACATGGTTCCTATATATGATTCCGTTCTAGAGTATATATTTCGCCGTGTTACGCATTATGTATACAAAAAATGTTGTTTAAATATACACAGTGCTCTCTCGAGCGATAAAGCAAGCTCTGCAGATTGAGCATACTGAATTAATACGCGTCTCTAGATATTATTGTCCTCATTCTTCGTAATTATTATATCCCTTTTTTATTTTCTCTTTAATGAATTAGTCATTATACATTTATTATATATTTATTTTACGATATTATAAAAATGTTTTCCCCTTTTATTCCCTTTTATTCTCTTTCCTATTGTACATTTTTGCAATTATTGCAGGATATATTTTCGTCGTACGTCCTCGTTCTTTCGCTGCACTCGGGACGTAATCATCGTGAAGAAAACAAGACACGGTAGCTTCCGCAAAACAATTGAAATCATTTACACCGCGCGTCTAAAAATACAATAAGGAAGAAACGTTGATATTTTAACCGTGCGATGCGGTCGCGATATTTCTATGAACGAACACCGGCATTAAGGTCACGTTGTAATGAGGCAAGAGCCGTGTATTCTGTCGTACATGCTTCATTAACATACGTAGAGGAGCTTCGTATTGACTACCGTCATGTCTTCGCGCCGTTCGCATGCAAATATTCGCACTTCACAAGATTATAATTATCACATCGCGCAAGTTAATAAGGATGATATTATGAATCGCCGTTTTTATACCCGCCGCGTGCTCCGGCGTTAAATCCAACTTCTTTCACTTAAGCGCGCTCGCGTTCGCGTTACTGCAGCCTCCCGTTTTTTCTCCTCTCGCGCGACTTTTCGCGATATTTATCGCGGTCGTGGCAGCCGCGATATATATGACACGATTTGCGCGAAGTCGTGAAACCTGTTCCTCAGCTCCCATAAACCTTTTATGTTCTTGTAGATTACTCGCCGCCGAGTATCTACGGTTAGAACTGGCGATAAAGTAAATTCGAGCGGAACGGTTCGCAAAGGAGGAGAAATTACCGATCGTGCACGTGAGTACACTTGATGTAATCATTATGGCGTGTGTGTGTGTGTGTGTGCTCCTACAATGAACGATCGATCTATTTGGAATCGCCGTAAATAGATTTGGATAACGTAACGCTTACGCGAACGCTGCTGATAATTTCTATTGACAACTCAGCGTACGACATCGACGTTGCTTCATTATCGACGGGAAAATGGTTTTTCCCTGAATAACGATGTTCTCCGCAAGCTGCAAGCCACCGCGATAATAATTTCTCTGAAAATATCGCCATGTAACGTTCGCCTGCCCCCTCCCTACCTACGCTACCGGCGAGAAACGACCATTAAGAACTAACTGCATCGGACACATTATTTATTCTGACGGCGAAGCTGATCGCACGGCCGAGTTTTCTCCTTCCCGCGAGGCGGAGGAAAGCCGATGCGCTCCTGGAAACCACCGTGCAAACGAGCGTATTTTCCCGACGCGGTCAGCAATAACGTCGATTGCAGCGCAACACGAGAAATATCCATCCGGTGGGTTGTCCCTCTTTTTTTCTTCTTCGCCAAGCTTTCTTTTACGGGACGCGATGAAAGAACTCGCTCGCGCGCATGGATGGGTGGCCGAGGCGGTAAAACGAGACGGATGATCATCCGTTCGACGTCGCCGCTCTCGAATTCGGCTTCGCCGGGCCTCGAATATTCGACGAGAGTAGTGGATCCCTTCGCAGCCTTCGCGGTATGTCGCGGCTCCGTCTCTCTCAGTAGCGATCTGATGGTGACCCACCCGGGTCGCGAGCTGGAAAAAAGCCCGATCTCCGTCGCGGAGGTCCCCCGAGCGGCTGCGACGCGACCGACGGCTCGACGGGGAATTTTAAAATTGCGTTATTCCAACATGCGGAGAGAAATCCAAGTGTCGTTACGTGTGTGGCACGGCCCACGGAGAGCGAGAGATATAGATAAATAGATAGATGGATAGATAAATAGAGAGAGGATTTTCTCATAATCCCGCATTATCCCTTTCGACGAAGCGCTCGGATTGTCGCTTGTACGCTTCCCCTGTCGCCTCGTTCGTCGAATAGAATCTCGGGATTGTGTTGGTTTACTATATTAGGGGAACAGTGCGGGCACGTAGAAATGAGCAAACTTGGCGATG
Organism: Dinoponera quadriceps; assembly: GCF_001313825.1. Taxonomy (NCBI): domain Eukaryota; kingdom Metazoa; phylum Arthropoda; class Insecta; order Hymenoptera; family Formicidae; genus Dinoponera; species Dinoponera quadriceps. The sequence continues at coordinate 173,111 of NW_014558538.1, forward strand.
CCGCAAATAATGCCGCGCTTCTAATATACAGCTACTGTACACGCACACGCTGTACATGTCTAAGCGGGTGTAGCTCATGATACGCACACGGGAAATGAAGCAGAACGCGATAAAGAGCGAAGCATCATGAAAAATGGAAACTCGACGCTCCTTTCGAGGCGACTCGATAAAAAATAAGCCGCTTACCGTCTTGTAGACATTTTATGCGAAAGGTCGACCTGTGTCGTTTGCGAGTATATTGCTTTTTACATTACATTCGAGATATTTGCTTAACAAAATTAAATTTAATTAAAGTTACTCGTGATAAAAATCGTATTTGGGACGGGAGTGAGGATAAATTTGTGTAAATTTGCCTTGGACGTTACAGTGTCAAATATCTAACGGAATTATCTGCCACTGTGTTCGCGTGGCGCACGTTATTTGCAACTTTGATGCGATTGCAATCGGGTATTAATCATCGCGAGATGAGGATTCGCACGGTTTAGAGAGCATTTTAGAGAGCGAGTTCCACATTTTGTAAGCGTATTACGAGTTTCGTACCGATTCCGATCGGATCGTCTGTTTTCCCGCCTGTTTTCCCCACGGGTCGCATCTATGCTAATTGAATTCCCACTTCAAATATAAATAATCAGAAACAGATATGTGAGTACGCAATCGTACTGAAAATTACAGCATCAAATATTTGACGGAGCTTTCACCATCATCGCATTCACCATTATCTCTTGGTGTAAACGTTATTTGCAGTGTTTCAGTGTGACTGCACTCGAGTATTTATCACCGCGAGACGACAATTCGCACGATTCCCCCGTTTTCAAGAGAGAGAGTGTGCCACATGTTACAAGCGCATTACGAATTTTGTGCAATTCCGATCGTATCGCCCACGCCTGATTTTCCTTACCATGCATACCAAGCTGCGTATATGCGAGCTGTGTTCGTACGTGCATTATCTTAATATTGCAACGTAGTCCTTGTACCAAGCTTGCATTCACCGTCGTATTTCCCCGAGATAACAACATTGCGGCACAAATCGCATTTTCATAATAATGGTATCTCTCAGCTGTAACGTTCGTGAGTATGTTGTAAATTCAATTACTTTTCCGAAACGACCATGCGGAAGATATTACGGCATTCGCGCAAACGGATAGTCAATGTAGGTTTCTCACGGAGGAGAGCGGATGTAACTTTCGTTTACGGTCGTACGTAAAAATCAGCATCGACAAAACTGTTTCTTTGTCATCTGTCATCCGAACACGGGACGGGAAGTATTCGATATATTTTAAAGTGCGAGCAAAAAATTTTTCCCCGTAAAAGAGACAAGCGCAAGTAATAGTTACATTTTGCGAAAAATAAAAGAATCGAGTCGAAGTAGGTATTATTGAGAAGTTAAGGTATTGCTGAAAACGCAAAACTAAAGAATTTTTAGGAAATATCGAATACATTAGTATATCTGATAATTTCACATTTTTTTATACATATACATACATAAATACATTTTCGAAATATAAAAATGTGTAGTCCGCGCGTCGTTCGCGCGGTGACGCATTAGTATTACAATAAATTCATTTGCGGAACGTCACGTTAATAATAAACGCACTTTGCACAATATTTGTACCGTAAATCCTAGAGCTTTCGCGAATTTTTTAATTAAAAAATTCATTCGCGCGTTCGTGCAAATTGGAGTGCACATTTACAGCTTTCGACAAGGGTCCTCGTCTCGCCGACCAAATTTTCCTCCATTCCTGAGCAGTTTGACGCCGGTTGATCGCTAGATCACGGTGAGATTACGCTTCCGTAATTGTCTCCTCTATCTCTTTCTCTCGGAGGAAGTCGAGATTTCACTCTCGGACGCGGGGGAGCGTGGCCGCGCTAATCATCGTCGAAATCCCTTTATGCGCGTCCCAATCGTTTCCGCGTCGGAGGACGCGGAATCACAGGGACGGGACGTTGCGATGAAGCTCGATGAAATTACGCGCGCGCGCAACGACGCAGCATTATGAGCGGCAGTTAGGACCGGCGAATCGTGTTAAATCGCGCCGTGATCCTTGACACGAATGTTGAACCTCTCATTCGTCTTTCGGTCCGCTTAACTCATCACGAACATTTAGATGTGCCGGGCGAAAATTCGACCTTCCGAATACACCGTGCCGTGGATGCGCGACGCCATCACCTCGTGAATTCCCTCGTGTGAAAATGCCCGATTCGGCCGGCCGATTTCGCGCAATTACTCCCGATCGAACATGTATATAGTGACACATATATATGATTCTTAAATAAAATATAAAACGATCAGCGTATGTATATGCATGTGTATGATTTAAACGCATTTAGAGTGCTGAGGATCGAAGGGCTTAACGTTATACGACCGCTCTCACCCCGATAAATCGCCGCCAATAAATAGCATAGATTGCTTCAACCTACGGTGGTCTTTCCTAAGCGCTTTAATCCGTTGATAGTGACGTATTAGAAGGAATCTTTGACCAACGACACTTCCTTTAATAGCCGGACTGTAGCAGATGTTCGTAGCGTAGTAGATCGTATAATAGACTATTAGAGAGTCAATGGATTACCAATGGCGGAGAATAGTCGATATTCGCGTTCTTCCGCGTTAATCACGTAATCGCGTCGAACGGTAAACGATAATCGGATAATTAAGAATGTACGACTTCGTTTGCGCTAAATGCAGATAGAAAATAATAATACTAAATAAATAGAAAATAATAATACTAAATAATAGAACTAAAATGACTCCGTCGGGCGAGGAGTGAAATTCCATTCGGTTAATTTCCGACACGAGCGTGGATGAAAATTTCTTCGTCATTTCGGGACAAATGTCGTCGATTATTTTAAATTGGTCAATTTACGCTCGAGATAAAACTCCAACTACAACTCCGGCCGGTCGAGCCAACGGTGGCCGATTTCGTCTCTCGGTTACCCTTAACGACCCCGGGGTCGTTTTTCTAGAGGCGACCCGGTATCTTCATCGGTTCTATGCGCGCGCTATTGAACCGGCACTGTTCCGTCACTGATTTCACACAAGTTGCCGGATGTGTTTTCACGGTAAAGCTGCGCCGTTCGTGCTACAAAGCAATTGATAACAGACACACGAAACGGTGGTCTATTGAAAAGGCCCGAGGCGTTGTCGCGCTACAAGCGACTCGAAACGTCATAAAGGAGCTTCGCTCCGCTCTCTCGCGCCTTCAATTACATAAGTCTCCTGACGTAACGTGTTCAGAAAGGAATCAATAGCGTGTTGCGTATCGGCCGACCGGGTGCGGAAAAGAGAAGAAGGGAAACACGAGTAGCGAAAGTGAACGGAGGATCCAATCAGACGGGAATTGCATTTTCCTCCCTGGAAGAGAGAGAGAAAGAGAGAGAAAGAGAGAGAGAGAGATGGGGAGGGAGAGGAAGGGAGAGAAAAGTGCCGGTAATTAAGACGTGTGGTGTAACCTCGTAACTTGTACGGATTGTCGGATGAAGGAACTTGTAATTGCGTGTTCTCGTCCCGGTGTTCTCTCTTTCTCGGAAGGAAAGAACGGTGTAGTTTTCAAGTTTCGGAAAGAGCCCGTTTTTCTCTAACTTCTCCGCGGATTTTTCGGGTTTCTCACCTTCCTTGCGGAGAAAAAGTAAATACGGCAAGTTTCAACCGAACGTACGTAAATTATTCCAAACGAATTTTTACACCCTTGATACAAAAACCGAAGAAATCCGCGGGAAAATTGGAGAGGAAACTGCTGGCTTTTCTCCGAAACTTTCAAATTATAGGACGACGCTTTCCAGCGCAACAACGCGACACAGATGCTTCGGAATTTCTAATCTCAATAAAAGAGTTTCGCCGATGAGTTTAGTGTGTATCGTCCGCCCGAATCGAAAGTCGTCATCGCGACCTTCAGCGCGGAAAATTTAATCGCGTGTTTAATCCCGATCGACGATGACGAAAAGCCAACAAACATTTTCGCAACGTCTATACGTATACACACACACACATAGACACACATACACCCGCCCACATGTTTTCGTCGACACATAGAACCTTTTGATGGCCGAAACGAGTGGCCCAGTGTAAACAGTTTAGAGTTCGTTTACTTTAAAATTTCATCTACGCGCGCGCGTCATTTGCTCGCTTTTTCAATCGCCGTTAAGTAGACTACGCTTTAACGACGAAATAAAAAAAACAAGAGGGACCGCCGGGATCCGTTTACACACTGTGTGCGTGTGTATGTCGTCGTGGTAGCAGCGCGTCCCGTTGAATCGCTTACGGCGGAACTCGGCTCTCCGTCGCGACACGCTCAATTACCACGGTCGTCCGCGAACTATTAAACGCGAGCTTACGGATATTCGGTTCGCGAGTAATTTAAGGACGATAAATGATCCCTCTCCTCGCTGACGTCCGGCGTTACCGGAATGAGATTACACGCTTGAGAAAATCAAGGCTGGAGCCCCGTGTATAAACCGTGCCATAAACGTAGCGATATCGCCGCTTGCGGTTACACGAGGCAGGCGGATCGCCGGCGTTGCTACCCGCCACGTGCCTACGTGCATGCCACGTATCACTGTTTACGCGCGCGTGTCTGTGTGTGTGTGCGCGTGCGTGTGTGAGCACGTATGGCCTGCATTAGGAAAATGAAAAGTCGGCCAGGCTAAAGTAGTACACGAAACAATCCGCACAGCGACGTATCCCCAGCCGAAACTTTCATGCGAGCTCGCTAGCACGATTCGCATAAAGCCTTTCATCTCCCCCCCTCCTCCCCCGGCTTCTTCACTACATTTCGCCGCAAATCCTTATAAATCATTTCCAACTTCGTAGTTTCGAACAGCGTTCGCCGTACTCGAGATATGACGTTGCAGTCGATCTTACAGTCACGTTGCACGTAACGCGAATTTCGTGTTGTTTTCTCCTTTCTTCTTTCACTTTTCTCCCCCCTTTCCCTGATTTATACCGATGGCGTAAGGAAATACCCCCCTTTTCCGCCTGGTCGATCGTCCTCGAGGTCGAGCGTTGATCCGGTCGAACGAAGTTTCACCGTCGTAAAATCCGACGACGCGTGTTGTGACATTCGATTTTCCCCGCGGCGGTATTCGACGATGCCGAATGATACGTAAGTAACGAGAAGTCGGGTAATCCGCGAGCAGCGAGCAACGATAACCGTACGATAACCGGGCCCTCACCCGCGTAAATCCATTAACGCCGCCGGCGGTTAATAGATTTCCGCGGCGCCGAACTGGCGGCGGACTGCACGGATTTGTATCGAGAGGTCGTGATTTACCTCAGTATGTCTGTGTGCTCAGTACGTCCTAAGATTCTCGGCATTTCGATCGTTCACTGAATATTCAGATCGGCCTCCGAGACTTGATCGCGGACGAAAATATATCGGAATATGCGCGACGGTTTAATCCATTAGCGGCCGGGACCCCCACATTCGACGTTTTTTTTTTTTTTACATTGAATGTCTAACGTGCAATCTTATTTGTGTGTTTTCGGCATTCTAATTTTCGGCCGTATATTTCGGCTGTATTTTTATGCTTTTGATAAAAGTCGTCTAAACCTCCACCCACGCAACACGTATGCCTAAGAGACCGTCTTAAAGTCGTCCTGTAGACGTTTCATTATCTCGACGACGTCTTATAATGATCTCTGAATAGGGAATAAATTTTGGACGTTTAATTAAAAATATCCGTGAAATAATTATAACCTTTTAATGGATCAAGTCAGGTGATCGTGCTGAATTAACGACGCTTCGATCTTAAAGGATGACGAAGGATCAGCGAGGCTGTCGTCATATTTTTATTCGATACGTGATCGCGCAACTTCGGAAATTTTCATGATTTAAACCACGACGCTAAAGCCACAGTCAATATCGATTAATTCGGGCCGGTAATAGATGCCTGCGACTAGACACCTAAGAATAATATTGCCACGGTGTATCCCGGTTCGATGTGCTCCATAAATTGCGCGTCATTAGCTTCACGAGGCCAAAGTACCTAATTTTCTTTGCTACGTGCGAAGCCGGTATCTGGGGCAGCTTTACGCGCAGCAATATGTCGTCGTACGAGGCAAGCGTTACGTATAGAGTGTCTCGGAACAAATCTATGTAATTACAGCCGGGCGATCCTTTTGGTGAATCGAATTCTCCGGTTCTACATTACAGGCGAACGTTCGATTGGACACTGACCTTTTTCACTGACTCTTGTCTTTTCAACCGATAACGAGTACGTGGACGACACAGTTCCGACATCTCGATCTCGGCGACTCTCTTAACTTGGGAGAAATATCACCTCGAATTACGGGGAAAGATATCGTCGATTCCACGAGCAGCTTGTGTACAACGAACGTTGCTTTATTAGGGGGAGCGGGGGAGTAATTACCCACGGAAGAATATAAATCGTCTCGAGAAGTCAACACGGGAAATGCGCGAGTGCCATTCCGCCGAGCGATAAAGAGGCGAGCGCGAGATGTGTTATCGCGCGCGCACGCGAGAAAATGAGAAATTCCTCATCGAGAATATGCAGTAATTCTCCATTACCGCAAATAACGGCGGCCACTATTATCCACCATCCACGTGCTATTATGTAAATTTTTATCTTCGGGGACACGCTTCTTCTCTTCCTGTATTTGAGAGCGTTATCGGCGACGAATGGAGCAAATAAAAAGAAAAGGAGGTCGGAAAGCGTGAGAGAAAGAGAGTGTGAAAGAACGCGGGAGCAGAGAGGGGAGAAGAAAAGCATTCCGCCTTACGATGCGATGAAGTTTCCCGACTAAGTCCACTTGTAATCCCCTTAGGGAGTTAATTCTGATAAGCCAACTCGACTGGGATTATGTTCTCTGGCTAGCGACAGATTAGATCGTGAATTTCATAGTGTCCTTTCGCTGTTGCTCAAAGCTGTACATTTCTCCGGTTAACGTCGCGAACTTTTTTACGATGTTTCCACAACAACAGGACTGTTCCTCGGGATGTTTATCTTCGAGATTTGAAGAAAAGTAGGAAGCTTTATTACCTCGAATCAACGCGACGTCTCGATTCGTTTGACCAAAAAAAAAAAGAAAAAACAAAATACAAACGCGATTTTTCGACAAGCACTATTTTCTAACGTCTGAAACGAATTCTCCTCAACGACACTCGCAACATCGTTCTGCGGCTGAGCCCGTTCCGACGAAGAAACGTTTAAAGTCAGTACTTAATGATCACTAATTATTCTTCCCAATTGGCGATTTAAACACGCGAGGCGTCTCGTGCTGCTTTATCGGACACATTTATCTCACAACGTCACCTCGGGGAGCGCCTTATCTATTTAATTAATGCTATAATACAGCGCGCAGTCTGCTATTCCCAACAACCAGTGTCATTAATTTGCATCAATGAACGTGCTCGCTCTGCCGAGTCCCTCGCAAGACGTTGCGCGCGAGGGTGCTGAGAGTGTTCGGCTGGCGGAGTCTTGTTTTCGACGGAAGGTCACACACGTCTGCCGGTCCTTTATTTCATCGATCGACGGCCAGGATAATCGAATTATGCGCAGTTCGATTGAACGCCGTAAGTAAGGGCGGTGGATCGCCCGTAAAGTCTAATCGCGAAGCAGCACACGAAATCGAATCTCGCGTCGCCGATTGCTGCAGTAACATCGCCGCCACAATGGTCGGACCGAATTCAGTAGAACGCAAGGATATTGGTCAGACCAATTTCGACGGAGCTCATATTAGTCAGACCGGACTCCTCTGTGGTTTCTCTCACTTGCCGAGTATGCTTGTAACTGTTACGCAATACGTACGTGTGAGTCTCAGTTGGAAATTCCAACTTCGGAATTTCGTCGTCTCTCAGCCGACGATCGGTGCAAACTCACGTTATTTCGTCGCTCTTGCCTTGAGTAATTGGCGAGTCGCAAATCCGTCGCGCGCGGTATCTTCGATACCAGGCTGCTATCGGTGTTCTCAATTCAGATTTTTGTCCATATTGTTGCAAAGTTGCCCGCGTTTCCCCGGGCGTTCTCCGGTATTCGATGCGATCTTATTAACGCCCTTAATTTTACTCGTAATACCGCGCAGTCGAAGTAGCAGACGTTTTATAATTCGGCCCGTTCTAATAACTCGCAAACGGCCGATCGAAGCGGTCACGCTTTATTAAACGTTTTGCAACAGAGTATCGATCGATTTCGCATTCTAAGCGGGCCTCGCGAAATTAAATACCATCCACATATCTCGCATTAGGAACGTCGCGGCGGATAGGGAATCTGGCGAGCGTCCATGAAGCGTGTAGCGGTTGCGGATAATTTCGACGCCGGTGAGAAACCACGTTCGCAGCTCGCGCGACAGCAGGACTGGAATACCAGGCGACAGGAGCATGGGAATAACCGATACGATCGTATTTCGTATTCTTGTCTCCCGGTATTCGCTAGACACCGTTCAACACGCCGAGCGTAGTGGCGCGGCCACCGGTGATCGACATGATACCATCGCATTTCAAGGTTGGTCCGTAGAGATTCTCAGTGATATCAAGGGTCTCCATGAGTTTATTATTTGCCGAGAGAAAAACTTTTCTATAATTTTATTCAACTGACTGAGTAATCAATGTTAATTTTGAGCGCGCGCGCGAAATTAAGAACGAATATACACACAACCTTACGAACACGGAGATGTTATTTATTTTTTATTTTTCTTACTAAGGCTTTATTCACACGTCACTTTAGTATGACGTCGTTTACACGCATCGTCGGAGTTGAGGTAATCTGATAGAAAGTTACTCCTTGATGCGCGGTGGATCAAACGACCGATGCAAACTAGATTAATACTTGCTCGATATGGACCTGTTAGGACTTTCACCCTCATTTTTACTCTTATCTTCGCTTGCATTTTATCTTGTTTCTATTTTTACTTTACTTTCTATTCTTTTCATATATTAATTTTTATCTCATCACACAGATCTCATCATTACATTTTTTATGTAATTATTGTTCGCCGGCGCTTAAGAGGAATCTTTCGAGAGCGTATAAATAAGGCTTTCTTTCTTTCGTCAGTTGAGCTAATAGAGATGCACACATAATAGAAAGTGGCTTATAAATATTTAAATATATATATATAAGGATTCCTAAGAAAACAGTTTGACCAACCAAGTAGTGCCTTAAGTCCCGTATGAAGCATAATTAGTTTGCATTTGAAGAACCGATCGTACTGCGTGTAAATATGCGTTTCGAATGACATTGATTTGCCATATCTTTAATAATTCGACCATTAGCCGAGCTTTCGCACAATCGGCTGAAATCAACGCGACACTATACGAATTGAGTCAATTTGTCATCAGTCGTACCCGTTGGAGTGGATCCTTGTCGCGACATTGTTAGATAACGACGGAGATCTATCGTTCATTACACTGTAGCGTTTTTACGTTCGGTGCCATCCGTTATGCTCCGTGCGCGAGAAAGGAGACTCGAGGGTCGACGATGAGACCGGAGTCTTCGGGAGAATCGAAGAGTTTCCATTCGTGCTCATCGGCGCGTTCGAAATCCCGTTGTCGTGTTCCAAACGGACGCGAGACAAGGAGAGGTGACCGATGAAAGTCGAATAAAAGGGGTGAGTTACGGATCGACACCTCTCGACGCAGTACGACCGCCCCGGCCTTTACACACCGAGGGAAGTTAATGCCGTAAAAAATACCGGCTTCTCCAATCTTCGTATGTCCGAGGGCACAAGAAGAACACTGGTCGTTTGGTCCGAATGGAAAAAACGGCGACGTTAGCTGCTATTCCGACCGACGACACACGCGCACGAGTTTCCGCTCGTTCTCGGAGCGCTTATTTTACCAAACGAGCGCGGCTCGTAGTTTAATCGCGCTCCGTAAGCCGCGCGGCCATAAATCGCGCGCGTAATCTCCATGTTCATATCGCAAGCTACGCTTAATCCCCGGCTTGACAAATGCGCCAAACGGAGAATAAGAAAGTCGACGTGTCCCACCCTCATTAACCCTCGAGTAACAAGATCGGCTGGTTCCGTATTCTAACGCTTCCGCGCTTGTAATATCTTTACATTCGGGTATTTTACGTATATTTTGCGACATATTTTATTTGTTTCTAAGAAATATTTTCTAACATATTGTGAGAATAAAGAGTGCTCCGGAGAAATTAATTGAAAAAATTACAAAATGCTTCTGTCATTCGGATCCGAGCCGTATGAACCTTGTTATCTGACCGTAGTTCGTCAACGTTCTCCGGAGAGTTTTCTTCTTTCTTTCGAAACGCATCTCCAATCGCTCTTCGTTGCTATTCGTGCGATAAAAATTTCTCGAGAGGGCGGTTGATCATCTGCTCGCTGGTTTTCTCTCTCTCTCTTTCTCTCTTTGTTCTTGATATACCTCGGCTTTGTTTATACCGACCATTTAATGCACGTAGCAATTTTATTCCGAATTATTTTTATTTTAGTGACGCGTGTAAACAACGGTGTATTAAATTGATACGATACGTCTTCGTAATCTGTATTATATCACTTGGTATGACGTCGTTTACACGCATCGTCGGAGTTGAGGTAATCTGATAGAAAGTTACTCTTTGATGCGCGGTGGATCAAACGACCGATGCAAACTAGATTAATACTTGCTCGATATGGACCTGTTAGGACTTTCACCCTCATTTTTACTCTTATCTTCGCTTGCATTTTATCTTGTTTCTATTTTTACTTTACTTTCTATTCTTTTAATATATTAATTTTTATCTCATCACACAGATCTCATCATTACATTTTTTATGTAATTATTGTTCGCCGGCGCTTAAGAGGAATCTTTCGAGAGCGTATAAATAAGGCTTTCTTTCTCTTTCTCTTCCTCTCTCTCTCTCTCTCTCTCTCTCTCTCTTTCTCTGTCTGTCTCTCTCTATCTATCTATCTATCTATCTCTCTTTCCTGTCAATCTGATCAAATTATCGAGATCACACGATGCATTTGATACGGGCACAGGGCGCGAAACAAACACGCGTAGAATCGAAAACTGCATTCCCGGTGTCAAAATGATAAAAGGTGTTGCGCGAACGCGAATCCGAGAGCGTTTCGTTAACTGTGCAAAAACACGCTCGACATAATTTCGTTTTCAAAAACCACTTGCTCGCTTAATGTGTCCCGTCGTTTCATTTGTAACGCCACACCTGCGCAGCGGTTGTTCCGGATCGTTTCAGAATTTCCAAAATGTCCCCACAAAAAAGGACCCGTCTGCGGGCAAGGCAAGAGATATGAGATATAAGTCGATTTTCCCGAGTCTCGTTTACCAGGCGGATGAAATTTTCGCTCACTCGACCACGAGAAATTCATTCAGACCGGTCGCGGCGCGAAGCTACCGCGATATATCGCAGCCGTAAACCGATAATTACGTGTAAACCGGCGCGGATATTGGATTTCGGCCAGAATATTTCGCTCGGAGCTAACGAGGATCGTTGGCGAACGCGGAAACGTCGGGAAAAATTAATTGGCTCGCATGGCAACGAACTTTCGTCAGTAGTTGGCGGTGTTGTTTGAAGTCTGATGTACGCGAAATTGCGGCACGTCAGTGTACACCGTCGTCTTCGTCGTCATCGTCGTCGTCGCTGCGGTCGCCGTCGTTGCCGCCTCGCGTGTGGAACATTTCCAAAAGCATTTCGGCCGGCGATCATCCAATATGATGTGCATCGCAGCGCCGGCGATCTCGAGTAAGGCAGAAATAACGCGCGAGATAGGACGCTCTCGTCAAACTTGGGCGAAAGTTCGCTGGTTTGCACTATCGCGACCGACCGTCCTGGCGGTCTCCGACTAACTTGCGCACGCCCGCCGGACTTGCTTGTTTCGCGGCTTGTGCCACGAGTCGCAACAACGAGACACGAATGCCGCGGTCTCACGTGAAACTGAATAATTTAGTCAGATCGATGACGAGCGGTTTTAGGTTAAATGACCGGGCCATCATCCGACCGGAGCGCCCGGCAGCTGCAGAATCGTAAAAAAGGCCGCGACACGCGAGGGGAATTAACCGTGGCCGAATTTAATTTACCCTCGCCTCGTATTTTTAGCGTACGCCATGTATGCTGCATGTAATAATCACAAAAGAAATTCGCGGCCTGCTCGTTTTCCCCAACGCTGGTTGTACCGCGAACGCGGCAGACTAAAGGTTAACTCGGGGTTAGATTAACAGAATTACACGGGTTTCCGCGGCAATTGCTCGGCAAATTAGTGCATTCTCTCTCGCCGTTCCAGGTAAACACACTTGGGCGAATTTATCGACGACCAGGCGCGTTCCCGCACCTTCGCGCGCTGCGTATAAGGACGCCCGTCGAGCCGGCCCCGCCACGTCCGACGACGTTGCAACCGCGGTAATTAAGCTTTATCCGTGACCGGAATTTTTATAAATACGGGGTCAGGATTGTCGGCGGAACGACGCTAATTCTATATGCCGCGCAGCCGGCTCGCATACGAGTCCCTACGTGAACGCAATTTCTCACCTCCACGCGCGATCCACGCTAATGTTTTCGACGAACGCGAACTATTTCTGAAACATTGGCGCATTATCGATCTCACCTTACTGTAAAGGAAAGTATGCATTTCGTGCGATTTGGGGAACACGCAGAGATCGTTGAGTTCATTCAATTTCACTTGCTGGAAAAATGTGCAAGACACATTTTCAATAAAAGAAAAAACAATAATTTTATCACTTTGTCAAACCGTATCTACGAATTTCTTCCGATCTGCTTTTAGTAAAATTGTGATTTTTACTTGCATTAGAATAGAATAAATAAGGTTTCGCAGTGAAAACTATAATTGCAGAATGTTTATGAAGAGGAATACTATATATTGGATTAATAAGACCTAAAAATGAATATTCCTTACTTCGTTCTTCTTTTTTGGGTAAAGTTTTATCGGGGATTTCCGAGACACTGACTGAGTAAATCTTCATTCGAAAAGCAAAGTGACAACCGAGTCACTCCAAGTTGACTTTTTGCTTATATAGAGCAAATTCTTCCAATCATCGAATGAATATTTTTATTTGAAATTGAAGAGAGAAACCTATGTACTATGGTATCACACACGCACACACACACACATACATACACACACGCACATATTGTCACAATTCATTCTGATCGATTGAAACGTTCCCCTTACCCTCTCACTCGCAAGAACAAAGAAACCCTAAATTTTAATTAAACATTCATTATTGCAAATCCGAGTGGAAATACTTTTATTACTGCTTCGAACAAATCTCCACTCGTTTGGAAAATGAAATTTTATTCCAGGAAATTTGGAAAATAATACTTGTTGACCGATCACGGAAAAACCTCTGCTCTGCTACTCGAATATTGTTGGTCGATCGACGAGTTATTTTGTGTTTTAACAGTGGGGAAAACAAAGCCGGGAACGAGGACTGGACAATGTTGAAAACAGTCGGTCAACAATGCGTTAAGCATGAATAGGGGTTGTACAAATACGATAGACTGGAAGGCGACGTTCGAAACGTGCGCAGCGTTTTCCAATGAATCGATACCGGTAATTCACAAAATGTAATTAGCCGCTGTTCTTTTTTTCATCAAATATTCAGGGAGGCAAGTATACGAGAATGAGAGAGAGGGAGAGAGAGAAAGAGAGAAAGAAGGAGGGAGACCGTGTTGTTTATTTGCGCTGTGGGACTAACGGTATTCATAGCCAGATTTTATATTTAAGACTGTCTTAAGTTTATCTTCAGATGCTGTACAGTTCATTTAATTGGAAACGCTACGGCTACGAAATATCTAAAGATGAACTTAGGACGGTTTTGAATGCCTGACTGTAAACACCGGCCTAAGTCCCTTCAAACGTTAGTATAAGAAATAAATACAAGATCTCGCAATCAAAAATAAATACAAATCTACAAAACAGTACGTAACGTACTCTTGCGCATTGGCAGAAGAAATAGATAGTAGTACCCAATACAAAAAAAAATAAACATATATTAGAAAAAAAAAACTATAAAATAAAGAGAGAGAGAGAGAGAGGGAGAGAGAGCGGGAGAGAGTAGCATGGTATATAAATTGCGGGACACACAGATCCCCTTTATCGGACGCACATCGCGTGGCCGGGGAATCGCGAAGAGCTAGATAATCCTCGCGGACGGACCATTCTCTTGAAATTAAAAAATTAGATTGTCTGGATAAGGGGGTTTAATCGAACTGAGCTGCGCGCGAGTCATCCCGGCGAGAGCCGGGCTTTAATTTCTCGGCCCTTAAACGTCCTCGAAGCTCTTTTGCCCGGTGACCCGAGCTTCGGCTTTTCAACTATTGGCTCGCTAATTAATCCCGTCAGTGCGACCGTATATCCGACTACGTTCGACGGTACGGTAATTAATTCAACGGAGCGTGAGCGAAACGAGGAGACGAGAGAGAGAGAGAGCGTGTGCTGGGTAGGTGGCTGCTAATGTTATCGAGTAAATACGTACAGAAAGGACACTCCATCGACACCGATATGTATTTTTTTATGACGCTAAATCCTGCGACAACGACGTCAACGATTGGCTACGACACGGTCTCTCGGTCCGACCAATACTATCACGGCGCGCATGATACGTAGGATAACATAACGAAGCTTGTAAACGTGACATTACGAGGGAAACGTCGCGCGACTTATCCCGCTATCGCGCCATATTCGCGCGGCTTAACGCAAAAAAATCGTTCGTCCTACCATCCCACGTAATTTGTGATCGTTTATTTATCGTACGGCACGTAACAATTGGACGGCTCCCTCGCACAGAAAAACGTCGCGTAATTTCCCGGAAAACTGTAACAGATAGCTAGAAAATCTCTCTCTCGGTTTTTATGGCTCATTGAGACCTTTCGCATGACAAATGCGAGACATCTAACCGACGTTCCCTCGGGCATGGGTAAATGGTTTGGGAACCCTCCATTTTTTAAATGAAACGGCACGTAAATGTTCGCGGACTTGTGGATAGCTGTCTTAAAAGGAAATAACATTCACTTGAGAAATCGTCCTGTGCTTTGCATAGTCGAGAAGGCGAAAACGAAGTCGTGCGTCCTCCGACGAAAGACATATATATTTCCCATCGCGCACGTGTGTGTAAATAATTGTTTTATCGATCATTCTCTCGCTGTGTGTGAAAAGCGAAGCGTTTTGCTCGAAACGTCCACCCTTGAAATATCGCGGGTATGTAGTTAAGACTACGGCCGGGGTGACCGTCGTGTGCGGTGTTCGGGGCGCGGGGATGTGTAAAATACACCGAGCCAGCGGTGGCCGGCAGAGGAAACGCGCGCGTTTTACGGCTCCCCCGAATTCGATCGCTTTGATCTGAAATTGAGTAATCGAGCAACTGGCGGGAATTCCAGCCTGCTGGAGGTAGGTAGGTAGCCTGTGCCAGCCCCCTTCCGACCGAGGTAGATTTCAATTCTCCGCCATTTATTGACAGGCGCGTTCGCGCCGTGTTCTTTCCGTCCGAATGCGCGCGCTCCCGCAGCCTCCCCGGCGAGAGGGAAAAAGAGAGATTTATATTATATCCACGTTTAGATGGAAATCGCGAACGGAATTCGATACCCGTACACCGCGATGAGAATCGCAAATGGTCCTTCTGTTCTCCATGACTGGATCCGGTGCTGCCGAATGTCATTCGGCCGTTCCTTCGCTCGCACGATCGATCGATCACGTCGCACACGTGAGATCACGAGAGGCGTGTCATATTTTGCAGAGGCGCGAGGAATTCCACCGTGGGAATTACTAAATTACTAAATACCGAGGGAATTATCGCCTTCTCTCCGTGAAATTATGTCTGTCCTTTGTGAAAACGATGCGTCGCTCGTTCTTGCTTTCGTCTCTTTCTCCGATGTTGAGATCCACTTGTACAACGAAGTTGTACGGGCGCGAGCTTTTCTTTGTACGGCTCGTTGAGGCTCGGGATTGTCCAACGTGTCGGTGAGAAAATCGACCGTGTAAAGCGGTGTCTACGATAGGTGTAATAAGCTTTAACCCATTTCGGGCCGGGCTGCAACTGTATTGAAATCCGCGGGATCCGACTACCGTTTTAAGGTAATTGGGATCCTAGGGGATTCAATAAACCTAAAATCGGAATTCTCTGATCAGCCGTTTCCCCCCGGAAAATAGTCGGATCATTTGCCTAGAATAACACCTGGTGTATATACCTGGTGAATCAAGTGATGTCATGACAGGAATCGTCGTTTTCGACGACTTGAATGTTTGGCAAAAATACTTCATTATTTTTTCAACTTTTTATTTGTCACTATTTTTAATTAATTGATTAAAAAGATGAGGCGATGAATTAAAAAGGTGTGTTCTGCAAAGTTATTTGCGTGATAGGTGGTGGCTAGGTGAAGTTATTTTCTGAAAAGCAAAAGTCTAAGCTATATTTCAGTAACAAGATTTAAGACCAGAATCTGCCTTTATTATAGATAAAAAATGTTTTAAAAATATGTAAATTTGTTGTTCCTATATAGGAGGAAAGGAACGAAACGGGTTATGACCGTAAGAAATTGACCAATCACTGTCGAATGTGGGGAGAATAATCGATTGTGTCAATTCCTTACGGCTTAACAATATTATATCTATCATATCTATAACAATATTATATCTATAGACACCGCTTAATGCGAACGACGGATTCCAATCAATGGTCGCAGGGAATTCTGTCGTTTACCATCGATAACGCTCGCGCGCTTGTCTCCGGTCTCTCGGAATTACGGATTATCGGATTCGCAGCTAATCGCTCGTCTCTATTAATTTCATATCTCATCCCGGCCGCGCGAGCCACTATTTCGCTATTAACTGCCGTGTCGCCGGCGCGCGTAAGCTGCCCCAAAAGCTGTTGCTGGCGTACCCCGGGGTTGTTGTATGTTAATCGAGCGACTTCCCAGTCGGCGATATTACGCGCGCTTTAGACGCGTGTACCGCTGCCCCATAATTTACTATGCATCAATAACGAGCATCGTTAAAACAATAGGGGCGTGCCGAAGACGAGGCCGTGCTTGGAAATTGCAGAAATTTCGCGCCCGCCCTCATCGATGCGAAATACCAACATCACGACCGCGAGTGCCGCCGGTTTGTTTAATTTGCGTACGCGTATATACGCGCGCCCCGCCATCCGTGAACGCGTGCGAACGCACGCTGTACACGCCGAGGACTGCGTGCGTTGCCTCCAGACGGAGCTGTGAATTATTTATGGAGGCCGCCCGTGGTAACCCGTCGTCGCAGGCAACGTCAGTTGCACTTGCCTCGAAATAATCGCATAGGGACTAATATTTAACGAAGCATAAGATTCGCAACAGCTGTTTCCTGAAAATCGCTCGGCCTCCGTCGTCAAGTCGACATCGACATCGTCAGACCCACTCGACTTCGGACGAGCGGACGGACGTTTCCATTGTGAATTTATCGCTCATTGTCAGACTTATTAATATTGCGTGAGACTGCTTCTGCCTGGTAATCTTCTCGTAGATCGGAGGATAAGGCAGGCGTACGTTGACACGCGTTTGGGCATTACATTATCGTATCGATATATTAATATTGATGATATTAACATCTAATGGCACTGTGAAATCCGCGCTTTGGCCCCTAATAAAGCCCGTAAAATTCAGGCTTGTCAATATCTTGATCGAATTTCCAGCCAGTCGGATTATCCACGAAAGTAAACAGGTCGGGATTAAAAGACGTTCCGCAGCCTCTTGACTGTGCGACAACATTCGCCTTATGGAACTGATATCTTCCCTTCTCTCTGGTTATATCGCTGACATAACTCCGTGAGAGTTTGCCCCCCCCCCCCCCTCCCCATCAAGCATGAGAAACTCGTTATCGACACTTAATTTAAGAAAAACACACGTGCGTCTTAATCGGATTTGTCGTGCCTTGTCGTTCGATTCGCGCCTGTACATCCCGTGAGCTTCCTCGCGTCTTCGCGAGAGAGAGAGAGAAAGAGAGCCTCCGGCAACGTAAGGTGATTTAGTGTTACGTTGCATATCGGGGCACATAGATCATTGTCATCTTTTATTCGCGACTTCTTTCGCTCTCTCTCTCTCTCTCTCTCTCTGTACTTTTCGCATTTGTATGATCGCAACGTGCGCGATCGGCCGTGCGCGGAGGTGTCGTTCCCGGGGCACACAATTTATGCTCCCCCGCCGTGGATCGCCGTGCTGAGGTGCAACTTCCGATAAACAACTGTAACGATTTATTTACGACTCGGCCGGCCACGAGTTAGATTCCGGCATGCCAGCCGCGGCCTGACATGAAAATGTTGAACGTTAGTCGCAAGATTTATGACGACATCGCGTACGAGTCGCGATTATCTGGTCGGCGTCCTGAGCGGATTATACGGTACGATCGATGGACCGCCAAGGAGAACCGGAAGGATGCTGCTGCGGGTTTGTGAATGTACACGCCCGATGGGAGATTATATATATCGCCGAACGCGAACCGCCTCCTGATTAGGGTTTATTCTCCCGTTGCTTCTATTTGCGAAACTACGCTCTACGTTGGTAATTTTGTCGTGGCTCGTTGGCCTACCTGAAATTGATCTGAAATTTGTTGAAACCTCATTAGAGACATCAGAGGCATGAAACTGCTATGCAGCGACAACAGACACAAAGGCAATACGACAGAGTTCATAATTGGCCATAATTATGGTAGGAGGTTCCAACCTATAAAATTAGGATTTTTTAGATTTTGCTACCAATGTAGTAATATATATATCTTTCTACGTAAAGATGATAATAAAAAGATCCAAGTCTTATGGATGCCTAAAATTAATTAAAAGAAAAAAGTTTATTTTCTATATGTGCCATTTTTTACTGATTGCGACTCTTACTCATTTTTTTTTAAAGGTTAAGCTTGCCAAAGAATATCCTTAAAGACAAAAGAAAACTATGCCTAACTTCTTAAATGATTGTGAAGAATCTCCGTAATACATGCGGTTGAAATTTGGAGCGATCTTCGAGCAAAAATAAAAAAATTTTTTTCAAGTTTAACTTCCATAAAAAGAAAAATATACAAAAAACAATAAAATTGTTGGTACAATCGTATCATTGTTTGCGTATACAGAACGTTGAGATCGTCGGGAGAAAATTTGTTGGTATTACTGAGTGCGCGCGCTTGAATTTCGTCGATCATAAAAATATCCCAGGGACTCGTTTTCAACAAACTATTTTCTTTCTAACGTGTAATATTAAACTGAGTATAAAACTACTGTCATTTATTTCCCACAAGCTTGGCAGGAATTTTAATTTGTATGAATGTTGGCGCGCGCGCGCGCAGTCTTTCTCGTTTCTCTTATTTATTTATGTTAATATTGATATAATATTGACATAATATTATGTTAATATATTTGCGCAATTTTATTGTTTCTAGCATATTTTTCGTTTCGTATCACAGTCGAGTCCTCCGGCCGAACTCGAGAAACTAATTCGCCGTCGACGAACCGCACCGCCTTCCAGCGAGGTAGCGAGTATTCACTCCGCATCTGGCTGTTCGATGAAAATCTGATCACGATACACGGAAGATATTAATAGGGAATTTTAACGGCCCTCGTAAAATTCATAAAGACAAGCCGGGTCGAGTTATACGAGTTTAACGGCGACGAGGATAAAATCGGGTACAAGCTCTCTCTCTCTCTCTCTCCGTCCGAGACCGTCCTCCGGGAAAGTTGCCGTGCTCCTCTTCGTTGCTTCCCGCTGCTCCCGGCTACGACAGGTGGGAATCGATTGATATTTACGAGAGGCAGCGCAGCCCTGCGATGCAGTTTCCGGCCTCCTTACGGCGTACAAATTCGCTCGACGCCTCACGTGCGCGCGAGCGAGCGCGCTCTCTCTTGAATAATGTATAATGGTCCGATCGATGTTAACGCTACACGAGCCAGCTGCTTCCAGCAGCGCCGGATCGTAATCTACGAGAGAACGTACTGTCGATATCGCGTTATACCCGGTGGACGGCATCCGAGAAAACCGGCCCCGATAAATATTTCGCCTGAGTCGCGATAGGAATTTTTAACCCGTATGCTATTAATCTCGCGCGCATCGCGAGTTTTTAATTCGCGCCGGCTTGTAGTCACGGTAAATAATAAAAATACATTCACGTCGCTCTTTCATCGCGTGATCCGTGCGACTGTTCGATTCCCGGAGTGCCACCCCTCCCGACTCCTCCCTCTGCCCTTTTCATCGCGCGATCGCGGGATGGGCATGCGACGGTTGTCGAAATGGAGCCGGCGACTAATTGCGAGCTATTCTTTTTTATTATCTTATTTCTTATTTCTTTACTGCGATCACGCGATGCGGTCAGTCAGTTGCCTTTAATTTGCGATCATTGTCCGTCGCCACGTACCGACCGAAGTTGCTCCCTGATTTGGCATTATCCGTCGCGGATACAACAATCGAATAATCCCGTCGTGTCTCCTGTTGTCGCAACAGTGAGGGAACCGGCCGGCTGCATATTCGCACGTACTAATGTACACGTGGCAATGGGAATCGGCTTACATTACAATTCGACCATAACAGACTTCATCTCGGTGCGCGCGAACGTGCTGACGCGCATCGCCGCAAGTGATATTATAATCGTAAAGCGGCAGAATATTCGAAGAATCAATTAATTGGCACATCGTGTATTATCGCGCGTTCCTCTCGGTTAATCAAACTTGATCGCATCGGATTGCGCTACGATTGGCTGCAGGAGATGATGCGGATACGACCGATGAAAAACGGTGCGGAATACGGGAACGCGGATCCGCGTTTCGCACGGCTGTAGTCGAACGAAGTCACATGCTGGCTGTCTTTCTCTCTCTCTCTCTCTTTCTCCATTCCTAGTTTTAAGAAGTTTTACTAGATTTTCAGGCTACTACTTAATTATCCAATTAATTATATTTAAGTTATAATATCTTCGTATGTATCTTTTCATTTATTCATCTTGTTAAGCTATTTTCTTTTCTTTTCTTGATTGCTTTATTGTATTTTAGTTACTTTTGTTTTTTGTTAGCAGCTACCGCTTATTATTATTTGTAAAATTTTCTATGCGCTGTTTCTTTTGCTTTTTTTTGTTTTCTTTTGTACATATTCTTTATTCTCTTTCTTTATTTTAGTGTTCTTAATAGATTTTGCATGCATTAAAAATTGTTACGTATAATCTTTGTACTTATTATTGTATTAGCGCTTGAAGGGACTTGTCCCAGGACGCAAATAAATAACACTGTCTCTCCCTCTTTTCCTGTCTCTTTTTTACGATGCTTACATACTTTTACTCCTGGGGGCTTGCTCTATGTAAAATAACAATTCTTTTCACTTAGATTTTGACGATATCGTATTAATTTGTGTTTATGGCAACTGTATAAGAAATTCTATTTTTCTTTAGTACACCTAAAGGAATTTAATTCCAGAGCGCGCAATAAAAGATGTTCTCTCTCTCTCTCTCTCTCTCTCTATTTATCTATCTATCTATTTCTTATTTTCCTTCTTTATTTCTCTCCCACATTTTCTCATAAAGCTCGATCAAATACGCGCATCAGCGCGTCAAAAATTGTCGGCAATACGTCAAATCGAAAGTGCCGACCATTACGATTTCCCGACGTGTCACAATGCTCTCGTGATAAATCAGAATTCCAGCTGACCATGCGAATCGGCCAGCAAAAGAAAAAAAACCGAATGAGTAATGCGAGTGGCTGCCTCTTGAAGTGTGCGATGAAAGCACGAGCCAAGCCTTAAAATGCTCTTTTACTTTCGCGTGCACCGACCATATTCGTTCTAAGCCGGCCACTCACGCTCCGGTCCGCCGGATTTTTATATCTCTTCTCTCATTTTTTTTCATTTTTCTGTTTAAAGCACGCCGCACACTGCTTGCGTGGCGTAAAACGCGCTCGAACCGCCACGTTTCCCCCGTATTGGCGTGTTTTACTCCGTTCTCGCCGCTATCGATCGAATTTAAATAGAATCGGCGCGTGAAATTCGTCACATGTATATACGATTCGCGATAACGATGAGCGAAAAGTTCGACGGCAGTTTGATATCATATCTCGCGTCGGACGCGCGCGATTGGAAAGCCGTCGTTTGCGTCGGATCTAAGCGACAGAATTTTTGGGCGAAACTTTTGTTCGGCAAATTTTGCGGCCACTGCAGTTCACAGGCGTGCATCCTGCGCACGATTGTTGACGCGATGCGCTTCGCATGCGTGCGCGTCGATGCGCACTCGGAGGAAACTCGCGTCGCACTGACGTTCAAATTCACAAACGGCCATATGATCGACGTATCAGTTATCGTTGTGATCTGGCGAAACATCTCGTTCGAAGTTATCGTCGCTCCGTAACGGCGACGACGACGATGATGAAACGCAGGCTCGTGCGTAATTAAGAATAATTGGGCCGCGCCACTGTCGCGCCGCGTGCACCGTGTGCGGGCTAAATAACGAAAGAATGTGCGCTGGGAAAAGAACAGTTAATCTCGCAGAAATTATGGTCATTTCCCCGGTGACAAACATATTTTTTGTCGTTCCAGCGAGACAGTGACAGTAGCAGTATCCATGTAAATGTTGTTACCATTAACACTATAGCGGTACTTACTGCAAAAATGATATTTCTGATTATTTTGCTGCGCGCCTATAGCCGGACATTTTTCTCTCGGCGTACGCAGATGCCGGATTATAGAAGATAATTTTGCAATGAAAAAATCAGAGCTAATAGAAAACGAGAGCTAATAAAAACCCAAGGAAAGAGATATCCGTCGAGAGTGTTTAATTAATTTTTACAGTTTAATCGAACGTCAAACATTGAATAGTGCTCTTTCAGATTTTTTTTCTTAAAGATTACTGTTCAATGCTTAACTTTGATTAAGAGAAATTAATGAAATATTCACAACTGATATCTCGTGTTCGACCTTAACTCGTTTGATTTTTTTTCTAACTGTATACCTGAAAACAATTTTATTGCTGACTTTACGATTTCTTTGCGATAAAAAAAAAACAGCGACAATACATTAAATCTGTTACAATCGACGCAGTAATTAATAGTGATACAGCGATTCGCGAGACCTTTCCCCCGAAAATAAATTCACGCTTCGCGTTCCCCGTCATCCGCGTGTGGTTCTCCGATGAAAAGGATATCACGTTCGCCTCGCCGGCGTTTCGACCACGGCTCTCCGGGTCCCATGGACCAAATCTGGGTTTTTGTTCCACGGTACAAACCAAATATATCGCCGATTGCGTGTAGCCGCACGCAGCGATTTCGACGTTCTCCGATACTTGCGGTTGAATCATCGGTGCAGTCGCATTTCCGGTGCGCACGCTAGCCCATTGATCAACGAATCCGTTCCGACGCGCATCGTGTTCAGCGACGAAGCGCGAAATATACCGGCCAGAGATGGAAACAATCTATAAGCGCGCGTGCGTTGTGTATGTGTGTACACAGGTGCGTAGATGCGTGTTACATGCGTGTTATATGCGTCCGATAATTTGTTTTCGGTTAGCGATTAGAATAATATAGAATTATTATTATTCTATATATTATTATATAAAATTACCAAACATACATATTGCGGAGAGAAATAGAGAGAGAGAGAGAGAGAGAGAGAAAGTGTTACTTGTTACGCGTTCCGGGATATATCCTCTCAAGCGTAAAATATACAATTAAGTGATAGATTTGATGCATAATATAATTGTGTTCTACATATCGTGAATCATACATAATTTTGCCTAAATAGATAGCATATGTGCAGATCAATTGTACAATCAAAGGACACCACGTACTAAAGACAGAGATAGCAAAATCGGTGTACAACCAAAAAATTATAAATGTAAACTATGTAAACTATGGGTGTTTCAGTGGAAGTATCAGTCTTTCTTAAGACAGCGATAAGCATATCGAAAGCATATCAAGTTAGTCACGACATTAAATTTCGTTCGAGTAATTGGGTGAAAGACGTCCTTGAATTCCTGTGTGGTGCGAACATTTCTAACCTTTGGTGGAATATCATTCCATAGTTCCATCGCAACTGCGCAACATCTAAACGAGCGCTTAAAAAGCTCAGTCCTACATCTAGGTAATGTTAGCAAGTTAATTGCACTCTAGTGCCTAGTAGAGAGAAGGAGAGAGAGAGAGAGAGAAAGGGGAAAGAGAGAGAGAAAGAGAGAGAAAGAGTGAGGATCAATTGCAATTATAATTATGGGACAATTATCAGAATATGGGAGAGAGGAGTGTTAGGGAGAGAGGAGTGCTAGGGAAATCTTCTCCCCCCTCCCCTTCCCCTGATCATCCGCCGATGCGACTTTATTCGTTTGCACGTCCATTTCGAGTTTTCCGAGGAAACTTCGCTCACACGGCGGTGAAGTGGAAAATTGTTCGCGAATGCAACGTCGGTTCGCACGAGCTCGTTTTTCCACGTCATTGCGATCGCGTCGAGTGGAAGTATTCTCGAGGGACGTCGCGAGCGATAAAACTCGAGAGAGAGAGAGAGAGAGAGTGTGTGTGTGAGAGGGAGGTTGGGGAAGGGAAAGGGTAGTGAAGTGCGCGAGCGAGCGAAATATTATCCGTAATGAGCCGGAACTCCCCGACGCCTTTTTGCCGTTGTAATGAGCGGTAATTGAATGTTTCCATCGTGCGCAGAAGTATTTCTATTTCTGCACGTCGCGAAATTTATTGTATAAGGCTCGTTAGGAGAAGCCATTAATCAAAGTGACTTCATCAGCTTCGCGGGACACCTCATTACTTCAGTTGGAACACCGGAGATAATCAGAATAATTGTGGCAGTGAATTATTAAGCCGCGATATCGCAATATTTTTTAACTAATGAGATTTCAGCTCATTACACAGGCATTATCCGTCGTTATTGTAAAATAATCGCGCTGTGATAGCCGCGTAATTGGGTACATCGCGACTTCATGATTCGATTGTCGCGAACGATCATTTCAATTGTCGAAACAAATCCAGATTACGCCAATCTCAGCCGAGATTATTCTCATCCGCGTGCGTTTCGTTCTTTCCGCGGGCTGCAATGCAGATCTTATTTACGATGTTTTACTTGTTAATGTTATCACGCACGTAGACATACACGCACACGCTCACACACACACACACACACACACACACACACACGGATGCGCGCACTACTCTCCATGGTAATGCGACCGGTAAGATTAGCCTCACTCGAGATAAGAGATCCGATCGATACCGTGCGAACACAACCCTTACGCTTTCAATGCAGCTCTGGTATTTCGATTTGAGCACGTCGGAACCAGCCACAAGCGTCATCGATCCTTTCGAAAGATCGACGTATAGATGACAACGTTCGCACTAAGTGCCGGCGCCAACGTCGGAATCGTGATTTTGGTTAGCTCGCAGTGATTTTGGTTTAGCACGAGCAACGGTTAACAATGAATCTTACACCGCAATGGCCGTCGGAGTGCTCGTTAGCAGATTATCGCAACGATATAAGATTCGTTAATTGCCACCGAGAATTATACGCAAGAGATAATCCCGCGAGCTGAATGGATTATTTCGCGGTATCGATAAAATAACTGATATAATAATAATAATAACGACCGATAATGTGATATAATATCTGAGAGATAATGTAGAATAATATCTGTAGAGAGTAATAATCGATCGTAATAATATAATGTAATAACTGAGGTAAAATCAATATAACGGATATTGATTTTCGTGAGAAAAAGCCCCCTCATGGGAGAGGGGGAGAAGCGTGTCAAGAATAAAAATTATATAATGCCTTTGCGGGGAGAGATCTTACAGTGACAAAAAGCGACGTGCCGGCAGGAGTAATTTAATTAAACTTCCATTAATATAATCAACGGAACGTATTTCGGATGTCACGCCCGGGGAGAATATTATCAACAGTAAAAATTGATATTTCCCCCTCTTATGTTAATTTTTTTCGAGCCGCAACTCTCCTCGAATTTATTGAATATTTCTCACTCTGGAGATCCCAACATAGGTCTGATTATTACAAGCAGGAAAATAAACCACGTTAAGGCGAAATATAAATAAACATTTGCATTTTTTTACGAAGTCACATTTAAATATTGAAGCTGCCTCAAGCAGACGCTTCGTTTTATCGCATAATGTAGAATCAGAAACAACTCACGTCTGATCAAGTAATGTAATAATGAAGCGATAAACAAGATAACCTAACAAGGGACCCGTAAATGATCCCTTTATTAATCATATTTCATGTGATCATGTCCCCCGTTTGTGTTCGTGATACCATCTGGCTCACAGTGGTAACACAATTAATACAATCCGACGTGATCCTAGTGGATTAGGTCAGACCGGAGTCAGACATCGTCGAAGTCGGCCCCTTATTTTATTTCGTCCCAAAGTGACAACTTTATCCTCGGCGAAGCCTTTCTCAAGGGGTTTGACCGACGTGGTCGGCCGTGAAACTCTCGCGGAACTCAATTTAACTTAAAGGTCCGTTGACAAATCCTTCGGTCGAAGTGGTCCCCTCTCTCTTTCTCTCTCTTTCTCTCTTGCTTTCTCTCTATCTCCCTTCTCTCTTTCGGAAGTCACGGCGACCCAATTTCGCCGACGAAAGCTCGGTCAGGCAGAACAACTTTATATCTCCACGAACTGGCCAGCTATAAGGAAATTAACGGTGGCACTCGGGCTAAGCGGTGAATTCGTGGTTACAGTGCACTTCCGAAGTATGACGCAACGAAATCATGCACGAAGAAAGAGCGATAGAGAAAGAGCGAGAGAAAGATGTCCGACCACTGTCGACACGACTACTTGTCGCGTCAGGCCACGTACGATTCAAGGCCGGTCGTTGTCCGAGAATCCGACAAAGCGCGGCTAAGCTTAATCCTTGCCCGGAGACGTGCCGATGATCCCGAAGCGGCGAGAAGGACCGTAATGGCGACATCGCGAAGGGACACGCACGTATATTTTTGTAATATTTTCCTTTCATAGAGCTCTCACCGAGGAAAGGAATGTCATCCCTTAATGCGAAAGGGAACATTATGGCGAAATTCTCGATATTTTCGTCGTCGCCTCTAATAAGCGAATTCGCGTTACTCGTTCGTAATCAAGTGAAAATAGTTCGCGGAACGATGGATTTATTTCAGGTAATTGGTCCGTCAAAATATTTTCTTAGGAATCCTTTCAAATTTAAGCTGCAATAACACACAGCAGGCTTTATCCTGGGAACGTCCTTAGGATGTTGAACGTCCTCTAGATGTCTTTAGGAGGTCTCTTGGAGACCCGTGCTGTATGGATACTGATGGAAATACTACGTTGAAATAAAGTATCTTTAAAAATACATTTGTGTGGGATGTGATTTATTTCACAGAAATAAGCTTTATTTTTATAAAATGAACTTAATTTCTCTCTCTCTCTCTAATAAACCTTCTATTCTATGTACCATTTTATGTACTCTTATATATTATGTGCGCGCCTCTAATTAGCTCAACTGACCTATAAATTAATAAGAAAAATAAGAAATAAATAATATCCCCGTGTTTGTAATATTGTGTATATATTTGTTTTAATTTCACTCAAAATTAATTTTTATCACTTAGATAGTTAAATAGAATTATAGGAAAGTCCTTTTTTTCAGTAAATAATAAATATATGAAGGGGTCTCTCAATATTGTCAATATTGTTAATGAAAATCCGACACTCTACGGACCAATTATCATAAATTTCGACGAATCGCAGATCCGAGCGTTTCGAATGCCGCTCGCGCAACATCGCGCCAAATCCCGCAGTATTTTCTCCCACCCGGGGACAATCTCCCGATTGCTGGCTAATGGCAAACCGTGTGATTAAGGTATATCAATCACGAAAAAATTAAGAAACTACGATCCATCATTTCCAATGGTCGCGAAAGACTAACAACCTGCGTCATCATCAAAGATCTCCGCGGGCGAACGGGCTTCGCTTGAATTCGCGATCGTTTGAGAACCAACACGAAATGTTCGCGGATGCTGCCTCCCCTACACCGAGCATTGTTCACCGTATGCGGTAACATTCGTTGCGTTAACGAAATCCAGGTCTTTGCATCTCATCCGACGTTGATTTCTATCTGCACATGGTTGTGTGTGTTTACGATATCGCGCTATTTTCCAACCGGCGTATTCCCGAGGGTGGGTCGTAAAAGAGGGTCGAGCGAGTGAAAAGGAATAAAAAATGCTATTTCGCGGCGAACCGAAGTGCGGGCAGCCGCTACGTTCGTTCGTTTGTCCGGCCCGTTCGCTCGATTAGACAACGAGAATGCATTCGAAAGAGGAAGAACGGCGGAAAGTGGAAGCGACAGGGAAGTAAAATAAAGCATTGGCCGCGTCGTCGCGGCACGCACCGAAAAAGTTTTTACCGCCGCGCGAAACACGCTCGAACAACGGGAACGGAATCAGCGTGCGAATACAATGCCGTTGCTCGCGATTTCGGCGTCGTGCGCGACTTAGGCGGGGCGGACTGTGACGAGTAACTCATCCTGTTTCAGAATTAAATATCAAAATAACTGTTGCGCCGCCGACCGCGCTCGCCGGTCGCGCTCGGCGTGCGCTATAACGCGATGTTTATTAATCCTCGACAGAAGCGAGAACGCTTTGTAATTAATCGTTATTGATCATTCGTGTTTATCCGGCGCGACCGAATAATGCATAAACGAAACACGGTGCACGATCGTGAGATTAAAAATTAAACCGGTTCGCGGAAACGCCGAGTCGTCCTTTTCGAAGGTATCGATAAACGCTCGCAATTTAATTCGGCTCGACGCCGATCGGCGTAATAACTGCTCCAGCGATGAATAATGCCGGAGAATATTATCGCGGTGATATATCCACGGCCTTGATCCTCGTGCACGAGCAATGATGTACAGCTCTCGCCGAAAGAGAGAAAGGGAGGGAGCAACTTTAATAGGATAACGAGCTCGATTGCCATTAAGAATGCAAAACGCATCCCGATTCCCGCGATACGTGCAACGAAAATGCCGATGATAAAATTTAGCGTTAAAATATACAATACAGTGTACGTGCGCGTGCATCAGCTTGCTGCCTACATTGAAATAACGGGACGGCTGTTTCAAAAGCTCATTTTCCAAAATACTCGCGCGAACAGGTATCTCATGTCACATCGACCGTACAATTGCCGCTTCAAAAGTCCGATGCGAAATAATAATAATGACGATGTAGAGAAAGAGAAAGAGAGAGAGAGAGAGAGGGGGAGAGATCGGAGAATGTTGAAAATCGAGGGACGTCGGAATTTCACAATCCGCTAATTCGCAATTCCGGCGATGTACGATCGTTTAATGACATCGGACGCGTGTCGCTGTCAGCGTCGTCGCGCGCTAATAAGGATCCGTGTCTTTCACGGTCGCGATTGTCAAATTCCGAATTACAAACACAAGGCTTATCATCGATTCCCCCCACCGCCGTTGCACCGCGCACAGGCGTTATAATCCACGGGTCGCGCGCATGTGATGATTCAGTAATTTCGGTTAAATGTTCTAATTAGCGAGATTACGATGATTTCTAGCCTCGGTCGAATGCCCGCCCTAATGCAACATTTGTTATTACGTTGATTTGGCCTGTTGACAGCTCGGATGAGCGAACTCTAACGCGACAGCGAGAGCGAGCGAGATGGAGAGAGACAGAGAGGGCCGATCGACCGCGCAATCACACCCTCATCCGATCAATTCAGGAAATTGATTTCATTGTCGGTTCTTTGCCGAGAGTAAAATCTGGTTTCGGCATGCATTTTTTGGACTGCGAGGATCGCTTTCTCTCTCTCCCTCTCTCTCTCGCTGTATTTTCTACCGCTGATAATTAAACTCTCGGTCATGCGTAGCTCTTCGGGAGAAAATTCGCCGGTTCGTTAACGCGATGACATAAATAAATTTCATCGGCTGATTTGCGGGACGCCGCGGCAACGCGAACGTTCGTTCACACACGACATTTGTAATAAAAATTAATACACATTTATACACAGTGTAATGCCATTACAGGCGGATAAGTTTTATAGGTAAAGAGGAGAGAGAGAGAAAGAAAAAAACGTAGTTTTGTTCCGAGATGTCGAATTTTAATGGACGTTGAGTGGTTTGACGGATTAGAAGAACTAAAAAGAAAGAAAACAACTACGAGCTAACGAAATTCGAAAGAATTCCCGGGAAACTCGCGATAAAAAGTTTTGTTATTCTGACTGCACACAGTGCGATCAGGAATCGTTAATTACAACATCAGTTTATTCAAAGGATGAAACTTCAGGATTGCTTTATCTCTCAAAGGCAATTTAGCTTTCAACAGTACTTACATCTTGTTATTAAATAATTTCGATACAAACGGAAGCTCACTTCGCGGATTTTAGTCGGTCGTGTTGCTTGTGAATTAAATAGCGAATACGGCGCTTTCTCTTTCTCTCTCTCTCTCTTTCTTTCTCTCTCTCTCTTTCTCTCTCTCTCTCTTTTTCTCTCTTTCTTTCATTCTCTCTCGCCAAACGTTTATTGTTTAACGCAATTTTACGCCAATAGAAAATTTCTCCCTTCGACAATCGCTGATGTATTCAAAAGACATTAGTGGGAATCCCCCCTTAGCAAAAACTCCACTGATAAAACCGTCAGGCTTCATTGGGAAGTTACTGCATCCTCTCAGTCTGCTCGACGGCCGCGTTCCACGTTCGATAATGGCAGTTTATTAGGGCGGATCGAATACCGTTGAAATCGCTGGAAGTCGACGACAATCGACGGCGAACCGGCACGCCCCGCGAAACCTACATTCTTCGAGTGTCCGGCATACGAAGTAGCGTTCAATCCGACGATAATCAATTGTCCGTATCACGTATCGCGGACCGCGGATAATTGAATATTTCCGAGGCGTGCGAAACGAGATGACGCACATCGTAATGCCTAAATGCTTAAGTGTTTGTGGACAAAACCTCGCAATTTCTTTATTACATAACAATGCGGATGGTACGTGACAGATTAAAGTGAGAAAATAACGATTGCGAACGGATGCAGGATGGACGCGGAATTTCCAGGAAATCGAAAGAAAATGTTATTTTAACCATATGTGAAAACTGTTCTGTTCAGGATTATATTGATAAAAAGTGTTCACATATTAACGCAACGAAATTAGAGATTACGAAAATGGCAGAAATTTAATAATATTCCTGAATCCTTTTCAATTTTCACATTTGTGCGTTGCTTTCAACGTCTGTAAATATAATCTCGCGTATTGGAATATCTAAAAATTGTTTCTCGAAATTGTGAATATATCTAATGGATATGAAACACAGTTTTGCGTGAAAGACGTCAGTGTCGATTTTGGTCGAATGTTCAACCACCAGAAATATTGCTGTTCCATATATTTGTATTACAACTTCTTACCACTCAACTTCTGATATATGCAAATACATTCACAATTTATCTTCTAGATACATTCCTAAATGTCACCGTTCTGTCCGCCTTAGCGACGACGCAGCTCGTGTTCGCGAATTGTATCTCGTCGCACTGCACCATTTATCCGCGCCGTGATGGATGAATTATACACACGAATCGCGATTCTTCTCACGTGCGGTCAATGACAGAAAGTTCGCAATGCCTCTCACCTCGATGAACTTTAGAATATATCCGCGCTGTTAAAGCGGGAAAATTTATCTTCTGTGAAAATTATTAAATAAAATTCTCCCATATTGGAACACGGGATGCGTTGCGAAATTTACCAGAAAAAAAAAAAGATACGTTGCAAACTTTTTCTCATCGACGCGAGCACCGGCGGCTCGCGTTATCTTGCGTGTTTTCTGCTCGGACGATTCGCGACGAAATCGAGCGAAATCGAGCGTGAGCTCGATGTATTCGCGCAACAACGATATCGTACAACGACGGCGACGACGTGCGATGGGATACTGCATAGGCAATTTCGCATCGGGACTCCATATAAAAAGACGATTCAATATCGCCAGGGCGCTTCATCCGTTCGGTGAAGTTTAACTTGCACTCGGCTTTTAAACAAGAGCGAGCCCAGCTGAACGCGGTGAGAACTGTCGGGAGTGCTTCGAGATTCAATATATGAAAGTCCTCCGGGAGGGAGAGACGAGCGACGACGACGATAAGTCGATCCCCACCTTTGCACTCGCGAAGTTTCCAACTTTCGGCCCGTGTCGCATCGTTTCCGTTTTCGCCGTTCAACTTATCAGTCTCTTTCCCTCTCACCCTCTCTCGCCCCGTCTCCATTTCTCTTCTTTCTCGTCCGACGAAATGTCACTCGACCAGATCGTAGAACAACGTCCACGCCAATGTTGGAACGCCACGTCACGACGGTAAAATTCTCCCGAAAAACTTTTTATTCCCGCCCGCTGTCTTGCTTGCGCGCCACCCTCGTCGTGACAAGCCGACGATCTACGTGCGGTCGTATTTTCGAGGGGGACATTCGTGCTGCGTTACGATCGGAGCTCTCTGTATTAATATATAATGCGGATGGCGAGCGCAAAAAAACAAGAATCTCGGGAGAGGCAACTTTTCGGGATGTCTCGTCGAAGGAGAGACATTTCGGATAATCTCCACTACACCACGACGGCGAGGACGACGACGACGACGTAATGAAATATGCATTCACAAAAAATAAACGATCAATCTCGTGGCGGCGGAAGTTTCTCTCTCTCTCTCTCTCTCTCTCTTTCTCCCATTCTCGTCGGTCTCGCGCAAACGAATGACGATATCGAGATAGCAATTTCATCTCGACATCCCGCGACCGCTTCATCCGACATGGTGTCTCCCGGCAAGACCGGGAATGAGAGCGTAACTTCCAGCGTCGTGGAGTCGTTACGTAAATCGATCTATCCGTTTGGCGAGCGTGCTTTTTCAGAGCATCAACGCGAAGAGCGCGCGCAAAAGGACTAAAATGACGATGTGACGACGATATCGACGACGACAACCTCGACGACGACGACACTGGCATTTGGCTGGCTGGCTAGCTGACGGACAGAATTCTCGACAATTGCGCTCTCGTGGAAAAATGTTCGCCCGCCGCGAAAGAAACACGAGCGGCATTCCAAATCTCTTTCTGTTCCGCTCCGCTATCCCGGCACCGCGGGAAGATGGAAACCGCGCGCGCATTCAAACGACTTTTCGCACTCTTCTCTCGCAGATTTCGCAAAGCGCAAGCGGATTCCTTTCTTTATTACGTTTGAACATGCCTCTGCGCGCATTCGCGCGAGTACGTGCATTACGTTGGCGTTTGTCGTTACACTGAGATTCTCACAAAGAGCCACTTACGAGGAGAAATGGAAAAATTGCGGAGGTGAACATTTGCGGAATCAACGTATACCTCGGCCGGAGAACAAGAGAGAGAGAGAGAGAGAGAGAGAGTGAAAGAGATACGGAAAAATCGAATTTCTTACGTAAGCGAGATGTCCCAAGAGTGGTTCAAAGGGCGGGCGCCCCGACGACTCCATTTGGCGGGGTAATTCATGAAGGAATTTTATGCGGTACCGCGCGCAGAATGGAACGAGTGCGGGCGGAAGATCCTGAGGGAAGTTTCATGCGTGAGCTACGCCGCGGAGGAAATATCAGGATAAACGAAAGAACACTTTTCTCTCTGTTAGATTTAATAATAAGTCACTTAAATTGTATACCTCATCATGTTTTTTTTCATAGTAATGTAATATAAATCCGGTGATAAATATATAAAATAAATGAGCGATGAGAAACATAACCGAAGCTTGAACGAATTGTATTACGTTTTATGTGCGTGTGATATAAACATATGAAAAATATCTGAAATACCTATGATTCTGGCAACTTGTCCTTCCCATACACAGCACAGACATCCAAGAGACGTCGTAAACACGTTCAGAGGACTTCCTTACGTCCTACGGACGTCCACATGATGTCCATCGGATAAGGTGTGCTCTATGAGCTACAATCATTTTAGGTACACACGGCGCATATGACGTATTACGCGCGAATAAAAAGGATTCAAACGCTAGGTTAGAAAAGTTACTTTCGGTTAACGGGTGACACGTTACTCGCGGGACATGAAAGAAAATAGCTCGTTGCTTCTAGCGTTATCCCTTTCAGAGAATAATTCGTTACCGTGGCCGTTGCTCACGAAGTAACGAGAGTCCTTACATTCCCCTTTATCTTCTTCGCCGAGTTTTCGAGATCCCTTATTTACGATTTGTTGCCGCCCGTGTAGATCCCGCCAAATCGCGTTATTGAGTTATCCCTCTCGTGTGCTCCATCGCGCATTGGTTAGCATTCTGACGTTCTGACACGTCTCGCATTAACGTAAATAATCTCCGTGCTGCATAAGAAGACGTACCTGCGTCTCGGACACGTACCTTCCTCTCTTTCTCTCACAGCGCCGCGTCGTCGAAATCCTTGGAGGAGCCCGAGGGTTGATCCTGTTCTTTCGGAACGTTCGCCGTTGCCTCCAGTATGATCATCTCGCATCCCTCGGGATTTTGGGCTTTCGTCGTGTTGCTGGGCAGCAGGGTCTCTTGCATGGTATTATTACCGTTACACATCCGCTCGCTCCTGCAGCCCTCTCTGTTCCTCGGGGTGCTGCCGTCGGGATCTCTCGAGAAGCACGGCAGAATCTACGCAAATATCAGCGGGTCAGCGATCAGTAACGCGGAATTTCAAGAGTTTTATCATGTTGATATAATCGTACCAAGAAATTAGCAGAGAGAGAGAGAGAGAGATCAGCGAAGAGTTTTTACATTCGAACGGAAACTTTATACATTAAATTCAGGTTGGGAAAGCTCTTTTTATACAAGTAACTCGCCGTTATACCCATTACCCACACTGGAGTAAGTAGCTTATCGTCATTATCGTTATTCAAAAAGTAACGAGTTGTTACATATTCTGTTACTTTTCTTTTTTTTTTTCAACGAGTTCTGATGACCTTTCTTTTACGATTCGCCGCCGCCCATATGGGCGTAATCTACGCGTTACAAAATTACGATGAAAGTAATGATTATATTCGTTAGTTACACAAAAGTTATTGCATAGCCGTTATCTTTATTGAGAAAGAAAAATATAACGTCGTTACCGAGTCGGTAGTGAAAAAAAGGTAACTTTTGAAACGGCGGTACAAGTGAAACGCGTTACTTTCCAAGTCTGAAATTAAATAAACGCGCACGCCACATTTTCGCAATTATTTACAACGATAGGAAACCCTTTTTCGTTGAAATCCCGAAATGTTCCCGAAATCAGTGCATTTATCAGTGCATTTATCATATCTATGGAAAGACGTAATCCCTCTCGTCTCGTCCGGCCAATATGCATCCAATCGAGCGATGTTTGACTTTGTACGGTCTCGTTTACGCCTCTCAGTGGCGGCGCCTTTAAATGAATTTTACGTCACGGCGAAATTAATAATCGATCCTGTAATTGCAGTTTACGGGAGAAGCGCCCCTAGAATCATTATGGGACAGACGTACGCCGTCGAGCGCGTTTTATTATTCACGGAACTCGAGGTTGAAGATTGATGAAAGGGCGTCGGCGAATCGTAGGCGGGGTGATTAAAAAATAATTCGCACGCCGCTTGAGCGAAGATTAATCAAACTTCGCGGAGGAGGCACGACGTGCGGGAACCAACCCTTTCGTACATTTCGCGACATTCCCTGTGCATAAACGCAGCCTTTCCTTGAAAACAGACTCGTCGGTGTCACCGGAATACCGGATATATCGAACGGCACCGGTAACGATAATCATACCATAATCACACATTGTAAAGGAAGGCAGAAAGCCTTCCGGAAAACACCGCCAGTTCCGCGTAGATCTTTCATCTCGTGAATCTTCGCGGTGACAAGAACAATTCGAATCTTCTCGGGAGTCTCGGAGTAAAGAGTCTCGTCTGCCAACTCTTCATCCGTAAATTCTTGCCCCGTCTACACCACCCGCGTCTCGGATCAACGAAGTCGCTCTTACAGCAAGTTACGGCGTGAGATGTTTGCGCGTTCGCGCTCCGCCGCCTTGTCGCGCTTTTAGCTGACGTTAATATAAGCGCAATTCGCAAGAAAGGCGGAAGAGGGAAGAAATGGACGCGTGTGTTAATTCAGGTACACGATAGAACCTTAGAACTTAGCTCTTCCTTCAACGTGTACACACGCACACACACATGCAGCGCACACAGTGACAGGAATGTCGCTAAACACGTTAAATTCTCGCTGCTTCGATAATTCCGGTAATTTCTATTCAAATAGTCTTGTCCCAATTACTTAAAGCGCACCGTCGCGCGACTCGTATCGACTGCATTGCAAAGTGCAGAGCCCGATGAATTATATTCGTATATATCGATATTCCCAAGCGAGTTTCCTAAGCTAACAAATAACGAGTCCAACTTATTAGGGACTCTTGATAATCATAAATAATCTGTTGTAGTTTGACATCAATTCTCTAACAATAATAGGTAATATATGAGATATATTTTTTGAATATATATATAATATTTTGTGGTATTTCTTTATACAGAATTAGACAATTATAGTAAATATTTTCATTCTTTCTCTTTATAATACTGTATAGTATATCTAAAAATGTATATGATAACGTATTATTGTTTTTTTAATTTCTCATATTACAGTATCTTCTTCAATTGAATAAATAAATGTAGTGATTATGGGATAAGATATATCATATGTAAATATCATGTGCGAGTAAGATGATATTCGTATATTTTATTTAAAGTTATATAATTATAAATAATTTTATTTTTGTTCTTGCTTAGATGTTATTTTCTTTCAGTTATATTGTCACAAATGAGATATTTTTTATTCATAAATAATATCTTTATTTGTATTTTATTTAACTCTTGTATTTTATGTGTTGTACAGACATAATAACAAAATAATAATATAATAACAAAAATTATATAATAGCAAAATATTACAATAATAAAATAATACAAAAAATTCGTGAAAGTTATGTTTTGTATGCATAAAAAAAGTTTAACCTTTGTCATCTTACCGACATGTGAGAACAAGACGATAAAATTGACACGTTTTCAAACAATTTTAATTAAACAAGATTCTAATTTATTTATAAATTTTGCAATCTCCGTAGATGATAGGTAAGGCTTTAATTACTCAGAAAAAACTTGATTATTATTTTTACGCTACTACGAGAGGGAGGAAAATTCGACAAATCTTCAGATCGTCATCTTACCACCCTTTCCCTTATTCTTTATAGAAAAACGGCCAACGCTTTTCGCGCAAACTTTTACTCAAACAGACCCGAAAAAGAAGATGGTAAAGTGCTTTGAAAACATTATATTTATTTTCGCGACTCCACTATGAAGAAGTATTTTTAACATATCTTTCTCTTTCTTCTCCCCCTCTCCCCTCTCTCTCTCTCTCTTTTTCTTTATACGATCTTGCGAAACCGGATTTGAGACGCGAGCCGCGCTATATCTCGCGTACGGATCCTCTCCGAACATAACAAGAATAATCTGCTTATTCTCGTGTATACTTTGATAATGAAAAGGAAGCAGTAGAACCGACAGTCTATCCGAGCAACTTGGGCAAGTTCCACGGCAGTTGTGCCTCTGCTCTCACGTTCAAAATAACAATATAACGTGGACGAAAGCCAGATGGGCTAAATATGATCTCTCTCGCCGGCACGATCGCGCAGACACACGCAGGCACGCACGCGGGCAACAGCAGACGCATCGTCATACATACCTGCTTGAATTCCTTGCGGAAGTTGTCGTTGAGCCACGCGTAGAGGAACGGATTGTAGCAGGTGCTGCTCATGGCGAGGCAGTGCGTCATGAAGAAGCAGAGCCGGTAATAAGACCAGTCGTTGGCGGGCGAGTAGAAGTCCTCGACGACGTTGATGATGTTGAGCGGCAGCCACGAGATGCCGAATATCGCGACCATCGCGATCAGCATCCGGTTGGTGCGGCGTTTCCGCTCGCGGTCCGCCTCCTCGCGCTTGCTGCTCTTGCTGCCGGGCTTGGTGCGCGCCCGGTCGTTCAGCTTGATCGACACGCACACGTAGCAGAAGGCGATTACGAAGAACGGCACGACGAACTGCAGTATCGAGGTGACCGAGCTGAAGACCTTGCGGAACGGCTCGCTCGGCCAGTGCTCCTCGCAATAGGTGTGCGGCTCTTCGAGCTGCATGTACATACCGTACGGCAGGGTGACCAGCAACGCGGCCACCCAGATACCCAGGATGATCGCCGCGCACATCTCGATCTTCATGCGCGGGTGGAACGGGTAGATGATGACTAAGAAGCGGTCGACCGCTATGCTGGTTAGCGTGAGCGTGCTGATGTACACGCTGACGCCTTGGGCGTAGGGCACCAGGTGGCAGAGGGTGTTGCCGAACACCCAGCGGCCTAGGAAGGTGTAAAGCGGTGTGAAAGGCACGGCCAGCACGCACAGCAGCACGTCGCTCAGCGCGAGATTCGTGATGAAGAAATTGGTGACGGTGTGCATTTGGCGATTACGCGCCACCACGAAGCACACCAGCACGTTACCGAAGATCCCCAGCACGAAGATATTGGCGTAGAACAGGCAAAACACTATCTGCACCACGAGGTTCGACGTCACATCCTCCAGGTAGTTGGAGCTGCGCGACGACGAGTTCTCCGGCTCGTCGGCGAGCACCGACGTCTGCGTCGTGTAGTTAGCCATGGTGCATCTTGACAGGTGCGTCGTCGGCCTTTCCCTCTCTCTCTCTCTCTCTCAACGGCCTCACGCGCGTTTCACACCACCGTCCTGCTCAACCGCCTCGTTCCCACGACTTCGTCCTCGTCGTCGGGAGTCGATCATGCGTCAAAGCGCTGACGTGGATGGTATCCTCGTGGACGGGCACGGCGAGTTCGGGGCGAGGGAGCGGCGAAGAGCAGCGGCCGATACGATAATGGCAGTCGGCGGGCTCATACCCGGAAGTTCCGAGTTTGCGAGTTGAGCGAAGTCACCGAACGTCGCGCGTCTCGCGCCGGAGAGCTCGCCCTTTACGCTCGCTTATGCAGACACTGTACGATCCCCGGCGGCCGAGAGCTTAAGCGACGACGGGGTTCTGATAGATAAGCGAGTTATAGCCTGAGATAAGCAGATTAGCGCGAGTTCCCGCGGTATCGTCGCGCCGGCCGGTTCCGCTGGACGCGGCGCTTTTAGCTCGCGTTCCCGTCCTCGAAATATTTTCGGCACCGTGCTAGTCGTCGTGGATGCTTCCTCGGCCTCGCTCGAACGAAGAGAGTCAATCCCGTCGCGGCCCGATCATGCGCTTGTCATCGTGTGCGAGTTTTCGCACGAAGTTCACTCGACTATTCTCGAATTGCGTCCCCGAGTGGTGGACGGCGATCGGGGTCTCGGGTGAACGCAGAATCCCGTTCTTTTATTTGCGTTCAATTAAACGGTATCCCCGAGGAACCCGGCGTGTCCTCTTTGCGCACTCACGGTATATAAGATCGAAGTTTCACGTTGGAAAAGCAAATAGCGACGATCGGAAACTCCGACGAGGGGTCTCTCTCTCTCTCTCTCTTTCTCGCTGGCGGTGACAGTAATATCCTTCTCGTTCATTAATACGCGAGCTGGCAGTGAGTAAAGTGACTAATAGGGGTAATCTTGCACGAGGCCGGGGGTTACTTCATCGAGGAGTCATCGCGTGCGTCCGATCTCACTCCCGAGGTCGCCGATCTCCACCGTAAAACCTCGGACACTGCGATCGTCGTCGAAAATCGCGCTGAATTATCCCGACGGTAATTAGACTATTAACATACCGCCGCGAGAATTTTCGTTTCAGCGAGGGGGAGAGACGGCGGGCCGACACGGGAGAGCAATTAGGAGCGGGCCGATTGAGACCGGCGCTCCCGGTATTCGGCGTGGGCGAAATTGTCGGCAAACTTCGCAGGCGGTGCCGCTGTCGTTGAGCCACGGAACAAACATTCGGAAAGTTTAGCGGTCATTAATAGAGGCGGCGCGCACACTTCGCGGGACGAGAAAAGGACGGAGGGGCTATTTAAAAAGCACGACGGAATCCGCCGCTCCTTCCTCAAGGTCGTCTTTCTTTCTTTCTCTCTCTCTCTCTTTCTTTCCGAAGGAGAACTTCAGCAGAAATGGGGACGCGTTTTCCGACAATGGAGTTTTCATTCGGTCCCTCGTTTCTCCTGCTCCTCGTTTCTTTCGTTTTTCTCATTGAATAATAGCGGCGGTGAAAAGCGACACGAGAGGGGGAGGGGGGCGGTATTGCTGGCGGGCGCTCGCTTTTTAATAACCTGGCCGACTTCCGTTCTCCCGCGTGTAAATTTATTCACAGTCGAGAGAGGATTGTAAATTACAGGGTGGAAACGGTCTTCCACTCATCAGCCGCGCGATGCAAATTAATAGAGGCGCGTCGTGCTGGCCGCTGCAGTTCGACGTCGACGGATCGACGTGGCGGCCTTCACGCGGCTGGTATTCAACGATCACAGCAACCGTGATTATCGGGAAACAATTATCGAATGTTTACGGGACGAGATCGCTGCGTTCGTTAAAAAAAGAGCGCTCGCGTTAGCGACGTGAATATTATCGAACGATCGAGTCCACGTGAATCGGAGAGGGAAAAAGAGAGAGAGAGAGAGAGAAAGAAAGCGTGATACTTCGAATATGAAATGATGATCCGC
Source organism: Dinoponera quadriceps (assembly GCF_001313825.1). Taxonomy (NCBI): domain Eukaryota; kingdom Metazoa; phylum Arthropoda; class Insecta; order Hymenoptera; family Formicidae; genus Dinoponera; species Dinoponera quadriceps. Next base: position 213,618 of record NW_014558538.1, read on the forward strand.
TTAGTAATACGTCATCTATCATCCGATCTAAACTTGAAGTAACGTTGGTAATTCAACGAAATCCTATTTGTGTCATTTGATTCAAGCCGAAGCTGTTTCCAACGACAGATGATCGTGCGCGAACGAGACGATCCGTCGTTGCAGATTTGCGCCGCTACGCGCGTAAAACCTCCCTCGCACGCACAAAATCCATCACGGAAGAAGAGAGCCGTGTATCCCGCGGATGTTTCGACGGTCCCGCCGGACTCGTAAAGCAGCGGCCTCCCTTTTTCACGGACATGTCCGCTCCTTTTAGGCCGGCCGGGCGACACGTGTGCACGCTGCCTACCGGAAGCTGCTCCGTCGACAAGTCGATATTAAAAAGCGAAGAGGAACGTGGCGGACAGCGTGCTGAAAAGCGTGCTGAAAAGCGATCACGTACGCTCCGGCACACGTGCGAGATCGATTTCGGCCACCTGTTGAAGAGCCGGCCGAGAGCCGGTAATTTCTTCCGCCGTTGCGCGACGCTCAAATTTCGCCCCGAAGGACCGCCGCGAAAATCTCGACGAACTCGCGCGAAAGCTTCTCGCGAGAGGTCCGCGCGCGCGACTCGACTTCTCGCAATTATCAGGCCGCTGGAACTGCTCGCGTCCTCGATGGGCTCACGACGACGGCAACACGAAATTAGACTCTCCCGCGCGCGCACGCACACACGCGTGAGCAAAGTCCCTCACGATTGTTCTTCTCTCATTATCGTCCGTCGCGACCCGCAGCCCGCTTCGAGCTCTACCTGTCATTCGCGACGGGTCATTCCTCCGAGGGCAGAAGCTGATTCGGTTTCGTCCATTTAGCGTCTCCTATCTTAATCTTCTCGATTATGAAACGCACATGCGTTATCACACACTTGTCAAACGTTAAATATTATTGTACTCCTATATAATTTAATTATTTCGCACTAATCGCCAATTTCTCTTTTACGGGCCTCGTCTCCCTTTCTCTCTTCCCGGTTTTTGATTAATTCTAAATTAAAGATCGTTCGAGACGGCTGTTGTTCCCCCTCGCGACGTCCACCACGTCTCACGTTCTCCGGTTCTAATTCAGGCTCGGGATCGTCAACGCGTAAAATAAAAGGCGCACGCACGAAAGCAGAGGACGATCGTACGAAGGTGATTGCCGGTTTCCCCTCATCCGACTCGCCGATCTTCGCGAATTCTTCCGCCGCAGGTACGAACACGTGTCCGCTTACCGCGCTCGATGCATGATCGCGCGGCCACGACGTTGAAGTCTCTAGGAAGCGCCGGGACTTAAAGTGGCGAATTTCCGCGCTCTCATCCCGCTCGCGTGCGAATTCGCGACGGACGACACCTCCGAGGAGCGCGGGCAAGGGCAAGGGCGCCGGTGGTTCACGCGTTGCTTACTCATCGGCGACTGAGACGCGAAAATCGGAAGCGCACACCGGCTTCGAGAGAGAGCGGCTTCGTCGGCGCGGTTTTCTCGCGCAGGCGTGCTCGCCGCTCACGTGTGTGTGTGTAGGTGCGTGTCGTCATACGATAGTGGCTGCCTTCGTGCAAAAGTATCGCGCGATAGCAGTCGACACATATTAATATTCGATTTCGGAGCTCCGTCCTCTCGTCGAATATGCGACACGCGCCATGTTACATTGGTAAAATATTTTTTTCTTGTATGTATAAATATATTATACATATTTGCGATTCACTTCGTGCACGTGGCATCGGGACTTTCGTGTCAAGGCGACGGCCGAAGATATTTGGAATTCTCGCGGGCACGAGGCCGGGGGATCTTCAGAATCTAATAAAGTCGAAATGAATATATTCTCTTCGAGGCGCACGAGCGCTCAGTTTCGAACGAGTGGTCGTTCTCTTTCCTCTCTCTATTTCTCTTTTTCTCTAGGGACCTAGTCTCCGCATTGCACCTTATTGCGGAAAAATTCTTTGGCTCAGATATGCTCGCCTCACCCTAGGCGGATGCGTTTCATCGGAGATTTCCGGCGGTGGGGTATGCGAAAAATGTCTCGAATTCATTCGGAGCGACGGAGATCCGTTTCTTGCGCAGGGACTGTGAACGAAGAGGGATCCCGCAGAATGTCGCGAATAAAACAGGCTAAAATTATGCCGTCCACGAGCATTTTCCGCCTCGATGTGTCGAGTAATCAGGGGTATTTAGGACATTACGTGATATGTACGCTCCTCAAAGTTTTCCAATCCCTTACAGGAAAGTATTATTGACTGTAATAAATTGGCCATTGATAAATAGTAGTTTCATTGCTCGCGCAAGTAATAAAACCGTTAAACAACAATAATTTATCACTGGCCAATTTATCACAGCCAGTGATATTTTCCTGCAGGGGATACCAATTGAATCGTATTAATAGTCGTTACTTGAAACTCGTCTCAAGCGAGATACTCAAACTCGTGCTTAGAATTAGGTACATATTTTTTTAGTAGAATCGCGATTGCAAGTATAATGATGACGTATATATCATGTGATTCAACTGAAAAATTGAGACCCGAATTCAAATCCGAATGTCTCACGTGAGAAAAATTTCAAGGAATGATTATTAATACAGGTCTATTTTTAAATTCAGCACAACGTATTCAGACGTAACAGGCATCGCGCATCGGCTATGTTTGATGCTATTTTTATCCGATAACTTTTTCATGTATTTGTGTATATAAGTTAAATAAAGAAGAAAAGTTAAATAAAAGAAGTTGTTATACAATCAAATCAAATTTAAACAAATATATCAAATATATCAAATTTAAACAATAAAGAATTAATATATATTATATATAAATAATAAATACAATATTATAAATTAATACAAAATTATTAACTTTTATAATCAATATTAAAGTAATACAAGATTTTTCAATCAATACGTAATGTACAAATATCTACATATTCGATTTAGATATTTCGAGACGAGATATTTAAACCCCAGACGTTTTACCAGCTGAGTTCAAGACTTGATATCGTTGGAATTCACATGTTCTTCGTTAGAGTGCAGCACTCGTTAGGGCAAAAATGCGCACCTCATCGTGCGAATCCGTTCAGAGTCAAGTGTCACAAATCGACACGTGATCGAAAATCACGTTCGGATGAGATGTATTTTATCATCTCACGATGTATATAGGAAGGAGACGAGATCAGAAGGTGAAAGTACGAAGGTGCGCGCGGGAGTTTCCATAAAGTTGGCATTATAAAATACAGTAATTTATTAATAATTACTCATTTATCATCAGCGTACTCCTCATGATAAATTAAAACTGCACATATTTCACTTTTCTCACTATACACTACACATTTTGTCACCGCCTCGCAACTTATAATGTACATTTTCTCGTTATTTCCTATATTTTGCTATATATATATATATATATATATATATAT